>NW_019174311.1:7535955-7653455 GCF_002260705.1 Seriola dumerili | reverse complement strand
TTTGCATGAGCAGTAATGAGACAGCAGGGACAAGAGGAGCAGCCTTGCATCGTTAATAAGACCACCGAGTTGTGTGATGGGTCTGTCTACGCTGTGTGGCTCTAACAATTTTGCTTTTTCTTTTCCTCCTCCTCCTCCCCCTTCGCTCTGCCCTTCTCTCAGGTGAAAGTTGTTCCATTTTTCTGCTCAGACCTCCTGGAACCCCTGACGACCCCAATTAGACTGTATCCCATTTAGGTAAATAGACTATGTTTATAAGGAGTGTAAATATGACATGGGTGAACTAACATTCATTGATAATTACTGAGAAAGGTATTCTCATTTTAAAGCTGTATAGATTATCCATTAACCGGCAGTGACCCTTTTTCCCTGTAGGGGCACAATGACTCTGGTCTTTCTGTTGAGCCAGATGGGCCAAAGTTAAGAATTGAGACAGAACTCCCGCTGGATCAATTTTTCTTCCCCAGCCGTCGTCCTCCTGACTGGTGTCCTCAAACCCGGACTTCTAACAAGCAGTGCCTATCAGACTCCTCCTCCTCTGGAAAACCATTCAATCCAAAATGCAACAAAATGCAATCGCAAGAATGAAAAAAAAAAACAAAAAAAAACAGACGTATAACATATCCCAAATACAGTTTTGTAGCCGCAGTTTTATAACTGCTTCTGTTCTGGAGTTAACACACTGTGAGTGTAACCATCACAGGATCAAAAGTGATTCAGACAGTGACAGAATTCAGCTGGGACTGTGTGTTATGGACTCTGACACTTCTCCATACTGCTTTCTATATACAATTCAAAAGGACAGCTACAGGAAACAGCCAGCAATTTTGCAAAGCACATTTCATTCCTGGACTTTACAAGGATTTCTACACTCTGTATTCATGTTTCTGGGAACTGATGTTCATTACGGACAATAACTGACAAACAGCTTTTGCTTCAAGTCAAAAGTGGCAAAAACTGAAGCCAACCATGATTTGCTGATATGAAACTGTGATACAAATGAAAGACTGTTAGCCATATGCCTTTGTTAGCTCTGTGTGCTCAGTATTGCTAATATGTGAAACACACACATACAGTATGTGTGCTGGTTGCTGCTATTCCCCTGACCTACACATGGAGAACAATACAGAGGCATGAACATACACACAAACACAGACACACAAACACGCACACACGTATACACATGCCTGTGGATGGCTCTCTTTTATCCCAGAGTGCACTGGTGTTTTTTTTTGGGATGGGGCAGAATGTTGTCAGGGGAAGGCTGTGTATGCCAGTATTTGTTCTGTGTTATTCTGTGCTGTCTTAAACATGACCCATATAAAGAGATTACGAGTTGTACTGTCTTTATTTGAGAGGAGCTGCAGTCTGCTTTCACTCAATTACTGAGAGAATGGTACTCATGTATGTCTGGGAGAATATCTAGGTCCAACTGCAGACCTCATTGCCTTCTCTGTGTACAGTATATTTCAATTATGAAAAATATGACGAGAGGAGGTTGAAACAATATAACCCATCGTGTGTGGATGGATCACTTCTCTCATTCACTCCAATATTTTGTTTTTAGTATAAGCACTCTGATCAATTTGTGTTTTATTATTCAACAGGAAAAAGGTGCAAAAACAGGCAGAGCAAAAACATTAAAAGGTTTAAAGTAGGGCACCATATCAAGTGTTTAAAGTACTTTATGTAAATGTGATGACAAAACATAGGGACATATTTCTAATGGTTCAGTCCTTCAGTGTTCCATTCAAATTTCCTGAGTTTATCGGAGCATTAGCATCCGTTAAAATGCTGTTGAAACACAGGAAGTGTCACTGTTTAATAAGTGTTTCCCATTCAGAGCCTTGCACAGTGACCGTCTTTCAGTAGTGAACAGTAACGTCTGGCTCGCAGCCGTTTAGACGCCTGGTTACAGAACAACACACTCATGCAACAGAAGTCCCTACTGTAGTTGTGCTAACCAGACAGAACAAGGCAACCTCTCTGTAAAAGGGTGACCGGGTGAGTCCTTTATGAGGGAATACTTCATCTTTTGGTAAACAGCAGCGAAACAGAAGGAAAATATTAAAAATGAAAAACAGCATTCTGTCTGATTTAAGAACTGCAACATCAGATGCACCAGGGATTTATATTTGGCATTGGTGGTTCCCACTTTCAATTCCATGATAACATTATATCACGCTGTTTGGCTGCTCCCTGAAGTGCATGGCTGGGCCTTAAAGAGAAATGAATAGTGTACGAGCCCAGTGGAAAACTCAAGCTCATCTCTGAGCCCGAGGTGGTAAATATTAACATTCTTACAGAGGTTTACAGCCATCATGCTGTCACACTGTGTATGAGCAAGTGTTCTTTATTGTTCCAGTAAGCGCACCAGCTTACTAACAGCTCTGCCATCCACCTTGGCTATTGTGTGAGAATCAAACTGCCTGTGTGGATGATAAATTGGAAATTCAGTAATGTACTTCTGGAGAAAATACTACCAATGTTTTCCATTACAGCACAGTTATGGACAGATCCCCAACTTTCTGCTGTTGCCTGTTTGCCTGTCATTGTCTTTCTCTAGCTCTGGCTTTGCTATGAAAGGTGTTTGCGATTTGAGATCATTACAATCCCCATGATGTCACCAAAGCTCACAACCAGCCACGGCGCTACAGCAGGAAATCTCCATAGCAACAAGGGAGGGTTGTTGGTAAGATAAAGAGAAGAAGCCATATAGAACAGATTCAGCTCTCTGCAGGTGCACTGGAGGGATCGCGGCTTAAGCTGTCTGTATCAGCATCAACGGCTGCTGCATTCATGTGCACGCAGCTTCTGAGAAGGACAATGTTGACTGTGTGTCATTTTTGTGTGTGTCAGTGTGTTTGTGGGTATTTTATGTGTGTGCTTGTATCTCTGGCAGAGGATCAGTGTATTGCCCCAAAGGCAGATCGGGCCTCAGGGACTCCATTTGGACAGCAGGTCTAAGTAGAGTTGAGACAATGCCAACACTACCCATTGACGAGCCAACATCAGATCATATGCACACACAAATAACACAGAGGTATTATAGGGCTAAATGCCAACAACAGCTACTGATTAAAGAACATTCCAACATGTCCAGGAAGATGGAATGACCTAAACCTGTAATAACTTTTTATTTTGTTTTGTTTTGATTTTTTTCCACTTGGGGGCAGCAGAAATAAATTATGAACACAGAGAAACATTATCATTCATTTGGAGCTGTGTTTCAGTTGTTGTTCTGTTGCCATCTGGCAACTGTAAGCCCAATATTTACTCTCTTTTAGCCCTTTTTTTAGTCTGTACCAACTCCTGACTGAAGAATGTGGCTCTTTAACTGCTAAATGCTCCACTAGCTAGTCACTAACTGCATTTGGTGTTAAGCAGGTAGTGTGCAGTGGGTTTTTCACTGAAAACAGCAGCTTGTTGCATCTGAAAACAACACTAGAGTGAACCAAAATAGTAAAGTTGCTGAAGGCTGAAACTCTCTTTAAAGCCGCTGGACATTTTTTTCTCCTTACCCGAACCGAAGATGTCAAATGTTGTTCAGGCTGTAAAGCCCTCTGAGATATTTTCTGATCTTAGGATATATACATTTGACTTGACCTGAATTTACTAAAGATCCTTAAAAACCTTTCAAAAATTGGTCGACCCTCTTCAAATAAGCACACTAACATACAGTCTATGAGTCTCACCTTTTCTTTTGTGACTTTCAATGATGTGATATTTCCATGTTCACCAGAAGGGTCACACCATTGGCAGTGCAGGGAAGGGACGGTTGCTAAGGCTGATGATGCTGTTGCTAGTGCTCCCACAAAAATCAGATTATTTCTTGATGCTGATTGGCTGATCAGTTCCCCGTTCCCAGCCACAGGCGCAGCAGACCAAGTCGGACTCCCTGTCCAGACATATGTCCTCTGTGCAAACACACAAAACAAACCCATCTCAGACACACACACATACACATACTCTTAGATGCACACTAACACAAACAGGCACGCCTAAACACACTTTCAAAATAATATCTGTCGCATGTTCAGACCCAGATGTTAAGTCACATTTGATTTTTTGTAGCTGTCGGAACGGGGGGGATCTGCCGCCAGTCATCTCAGGTTTTGCTGTCAAAACAAACAGATGGTAGAGATGGTGATAGTGTAAAACAGAGAGAGAGAGAGAGAGAGAGAGAGAGAGAGAGAGAGAGATGCTGCTGTGCTCTACTGGATGACTCATCACTCTGTCATTGTGACCTTTATCTGCTACCCTCTCCACCTCTATTGTCCCATGCCTCCCCGCCACTTTCATTTTCTGCACTCCTCTAACTGCGTTTCCTGCTGACTATGTTACTCTCCTCACTCCCTCTTCTTCTGTTTCTCTCCTCCGTGACACATATCTGCTCTTCCTGACATAACTTCAACCTTTTCCTCCCTTCTCTTTACCTTCTAGCCCCCTCAGATCATTGGGGGGGGGGGGGGTAGTCTTTCCCAAGGGATGTATGCTGGCTCTGACACAGTGTTACCACAAGTTGCTGTCACATAAGACACGCACGCTACAGCCCAAATGGTAGCTGATGCCTGTGGCTCCCAGACTGTGGTCATATACATTAACTGTTGATCTGATTGAACTGACTAGACAGGCAGCACTTAACTGTTGTCTGCAGTGTGGGAAGGAAACTGGGGGAGATTTTCTGTGGGTCACTGCATATTAAGGGGACGTTTCAAAAATCAGGCCAAGCTTTGATGTAGAGGAGATCTCTGGATATGCCGCACATATTCACTCATGCAGTATATACATCATAAAAGTTTCCCCTCTTAGCTAAGCCACACCTCCAGATCAGTTAGGTCATTGATTTTTCTTTGTTTTCTAAGGCTGAGACAACAACAGAAAGTGAAACCACATCCAGAATCAATACCACAGTACTCTACTCTGAAGGTGAGGACATATCTCATCATGAAAGCAGTGATCATCATCAGACTGGCTGCTCTCAACAGTCAGGTGGAAGTCTTTCAAGGTCACTCTCTAAATATAGGTGTGTGTGTGTGTGTGTGTGTGTGTGGGTGTAAGGGGGGGGCCCAAAAGGGAGACACGCAAGGGGAGAGAGGAGTGAGGGGGGAAAATGGGGGAAAAAAAGCGACCATAGCAACTAATTTCCTTCGCCTTTGATACCTACATTCACTTTGAAATGAAAGGTTACGATGTCTTCTGGAGCTGTCTTTCAGGAATTTAGTGTGTGTGTGTGTGTGTGTGTATGTGTGTGTGTGTGTCTTTGCATATGGATTTTATCTTTACATATGCACTTGTATATATGTCTATTGTACTGCACTCTCAATAAAGAAACATGGAGTCAGCATGACTTTGTCTAAATGTGTATTTCATTGTGTTCTGGTGGTACGTGCATGCACATGCCAATCTGTGTGTGTGTGTGTGTGTGTGTGTGTGTGTCGCGTGTGTGCACGTGTGTGTTGTAGCTTGTAAGTGAGTGATCACCTGCTGCAGCACCAGCAGAGGTCATCCAGGACGACGCTCCTCCCCTGCAGTCTGCCGTCATGAGTTGGATCGACACCCTCTTCTCTCCTTCACCCCATTTCTTTCTCACTCTCCTCCTCCCTCGCTCACTTCCACATGTCCTGCTGCACAGAAAAGGGTGGGGATTTTAGGTGTGCAAGTCTGCTGACTCACTCACTGATGCACAAATATGTGGATTATCCCACAGCTAGGGCCCTTGCCCAGCCACTATGATGTATGAAGGAGTCACGATCAAAAAATGCCAAATTGAATCTTAAAGATGTTTTATGCGGTGAACAATGCACTGACATGATTGATGCAGTCATGCGGAGTCATTAGTTGGAAAGCATTCTTCAGTTTCTATGAGGTTCCATTTGGTCTGCTTGGGTGAACACAAAACAGAATCAATTGTCCCATTCTTTTGAGACTTGGCACAACCTGAAGCTGAGCGGGAAGTGGAGACAGAATTGAGGATCTAAAATGGTCAGAGGGTTAATGGTCCTCAAAACTCTGGGTCATCTGTGTGCTAGTAATATAAAACTATTTATCAGGGTTTTCAAAGGCTGACACTGTGCCCCCTGATTCTCAGTCAAGTCCTGGAGTTAAAAAAAGTCTCTTTTTTCTATGACCTATGAGTAAATGTCTGGACATTTATTCATAATGGATATTGGAGCATAATGGTGTCATCAGAAAATTGATATTGCATTGGATCTAAAAATAATGTCTGTGTATTGTTTAGACTGAGTTATGACTTTACGAGAAAGTATTAGACTTTTTAAGCAAATTGCGAGAGTGGGCAATAAGTATATTAAACTATTTTAACTGCCTAAATTGCCTCCATGACCTGTCACAGCTACTGCTGCAGCTCCAACTGTTGACAGGCAAAATCAACGGGAAGTGAGAAATAAGCTCAATAATATTACCTGTATCTCTTCTGAATTATGTTCATTTCCAACTTCCACTTTTTTTATTATTAATGTTTTTGGCTCATAACATTTCCCTGAAACATACCAGACATAGCCTACTGTATCAATCTGCAAAACATTCAACAAGTGTTTTTTTTTTTTTTTTTATTGTTTTGTTTTCTTTCAAGAAGATGTGGGAGTGGCAAATGAAGAAATTCAGGCATAGTTAAATTATGTTAAATTATGGCCCAGGTATAATATGGTTAGGGGTTCATTCTGTTATAGTTAGGCACGGCCTCCCACTTTCCCATTGTTTTCACTGTGTGTCCCCTCCTACAGTTTGTCCCTAGTTTGTCCCTGTTCCTGTCTCTGTGTGTGTGTGTGTGTGTGTGTATGTGTGCGCGCGCACGTGTGTGTGTGTGTGTGTATCTGCTGAGTGTGGTATCCAGTTCCTCCTGCCACCTAATCACCCGCACACCTGAGGCCAATCTACTATGCACCGCCTGCAGTATAAAAACCTGGATCACTCTTCCACTCTTCTCAAGTCTGCCAAGTTGTACAAACACTCGGCCAGCTCTAGTTACCTTAAGTTTACTTCCTCATCTCTGCCCTCAAACTTGACCTTGTCTTTTTGCCTATGCTTAGGTCAACTCTCCCCGTGGCTGTGGCGTGCGCTTGCCTCGTCTAGCTCTCCAGCCACAGACATCCCCTGCTCAGCCTGCCGCTGGCCACATTTCCAAGAACCACCTGCCCAGCTCCATCGTCGATTCCAGACCTCCTACATCTGAAACATCTTTCACATTAAACCCATTTTTGAACTGGAGTCCAGATTTGTTACAAAACCTAACACATTCATTTGTAGTATGGTGACAGAATTGCTTAGTTTAGCCAACTAACAGCCTACTAATCGGTTGGGGTTACGGAAAAGATCACGGCCATGGTTACGAACACTGACTTATGACATGAAATGGGACATGAATGGTGTAGGCGAATGTGAATGCAAAACAGTTGCAAGAATGAAATAAAACATTACAGTCAGTAAAGGATGTGACTCACCCCCTCCCCCAATGCCCACAAACTCAATCCCATATCCCATACTCTAAGTGCCCTCGTGCTCGTCCCACTCGTAAAACTGTGTTATAGATAATTGCTGCGAATGTGATGGTGGATGATGAATTGTTACACTACTGACACCAAGCACTGGAAATTGGTGGCCGGGCTCTCCGCTGCCCCCCATTTAGAAATGGGCCCTCTTCATTTACATTTACGGACGATGGGGGTTTGAGAGTTCCTGGCCATCAATCAACCTGCTTATGTAACAGTGTCAATGTTTCTCATTGAGACCTTCAGCCAGAGTTGAAAAACAGTAGCTCAGCTCGATGCAGAGTAACTGCTATTAATCCCTGCGGTCCCATGCCATCATCTTAATCAGTATTTCAACACTTTGATTGGACAGGGATTGCATATCACGTTGAACCTGTCCTTGGGCTGTGCATGGGGGAATGGCAGAGCAAGGAGAAGGTATGAAGGAGGACATGTGGTCCTCCCTCATGTCTTCTCAAGGGAGTCGTGGAGTCTCTTGCTCTTTCGTGTGCGATTCCTGCTCTCTGCCTGAAGACATATCTGGGTTTTCACCTGGCCCACTTTCGAGCAGCTAAGGAAAGAAGGGCAGGCAAGACTGTCTGCAAGAGAACTTCACTGTAACAGTCAATTTGACCATATAATTGCTGGACCCTCGGCGTGAATTTCATCTTCAGTTTGTGATTGCATTAAGAGCTGTTAGCATCAGTCCCCTGCGAGTGTGAGCGTTCGCCTGCATGTGCTGAATAGGTGGGGGCAGTAATTAGTGGACTGTGATGCAGTACGCAGGCCTGTAAATGATCAGAGTGGAATCAACGACTCAACAAACTGTATACTCATGCCGGCCTCTGTATCCTGCATATATTAAAGACCTCACAGGTGGCACACACTGTTTACTCATACATCTAAAATCTACTGTCATAATGTTTGTGCACATACTGTACTGTTCTATTTGTACAGACTAACAAAGCAAAGCACACAGACAAACATGCACAGACAAACACAGGCACAGGGGTTCTGTCAGTATAGCCAATCAAACCTGTACACAAATGCTCAAATCATGAGAGATGGGAAAGTTACGATAAAAATGACTCATTGGGTTACTGGAATGGCTCAGACATGCTGGCCCACTACTCTGGTGATATCCACACATGCTGCAGCTGATGGCTCACCAGTTCCTCATTCCTTCAATTCATTGCCCTTATTTCGGTCCAGAAAAAAAAAAAATCCCTGCTGTATATCTTTTCCTCATTTTTCCCTGACATTCTTCCACAGCCAAAAAAAAACAACAAAAAAAACACTGTTAATATTGTGTGTATTCTTTTTTGCTTATTTTCTTTCTATCTTTGGACCAGAACTAATTTGCTATGCTGGCATGTATGTCTGCTGTCAAGTGTAAACGTAGCAATGGGCACAGGGCAAAGTCTGTTACCACATTTTAGGATATCATATCCCTCATCTTGTCACTTTCTACCTCCAAATGTTGTGTCCTTTATTTTCTCCTGAGACGCGCATGTTTGGTTGAAAACCGTTCCCACCCTGTGTTGGGCGATACTTCCCCTTTAATGTGGAGCAGCGAGGACTGGAGTGTCGGGGAGAGAGGGGCAGCGCAAAGGGACGGGGCGAGGCGCGCAAAGAAGCTCTTAGTATGCGCTGCGATGCCCAACTGCAGCCCACGCATCTCTACTACGGTGAATTATGGTGAAATATGAGAGACGTGGGAAGAGCCGGCAGCTCAGAAACAGTTGGTCGTGATGAGATGACACAGCCGCTGGATAGATTAGTCAAATGAGAGAAGAGGGACAGATATGAAGGAATGGACTCACGACCTCAAGGCACCTTTTAAGAGGAGACAAACTGGATAAAAAAATACATGCGTCTGCACACCAAGAGAATCAGGGTGAATTCCTGCATGCCATTATCTGAAATAATGTTATAGTCCGACAGATAATGCTATGCTGCTTTGTTTAGTGCATGGAAGTCTGTTGTGGCTGTCCGCGATCCACTCAGGAGAGGGCTGCAAATGGCTTGAGCATGTCTGGCACCTGCCACTCCAAACTAACTCACCCGCGCTTGCCAATCAACTACAACACTTGCCATTTAACGTTATATCCCAGTGCATGAACTTGGCTGCTCTGTCTGAAATTTATTGACAACAACAGTTGTCCACCTATTACAAACGCCATCAGAGGACTGCGTTATTCCATGGAATGGGTTGTGAACATAAGCCTCCATTTGTTACTAATGTGCATCATTGGTGTGTTCATATGGATATTCCCCATCAGAAAAAAGATGGTGGAATTTACGCGGAGATAAATTAGGAAATAACGTTTGAGCCGAGATGCAGAAACCTTCGGGCGGAATACGGACCTGTTTGGGGATCAAACAGGTGATTTCGCCTTAAACGAAATCCGCCGAAGCGACGCATGGGTGCTTCCGAGTAGAAATACTGACAGCATCGCCGCCTCCCGCAACCTCCTTTCCTCCTTAAGTCTCCGCAGATTTCAGACTAGAGGATTACCTTTGCTGCTGTGTGACAGGCGGTGGCATATTGTTCTGAAGTGGTGGAGGGGGCTGGGAGGGAGGGGGGCGTCAAATGTTGCTGATGCCAGCTTTTTAAGATTTGCTTAACAAAAATCACTGTCCCACCACCACCACCACCACCACCCCCACCAGCAGCAGAAGCAGCAACAGCAACAGCAACAGCTTCAACCTGTAGCCATAGCTGCATCACAACATGTATCTGCTGGTGACTGAGGCAAGGGAGGTAACTCCTGCATCCTCACGCCTTGTCCCCTCTCTCACTCCCACTGCTGCGTTGCTGCAGAGCCGGAGCTTCTGGTGATATATGGCTGACAGAAAGGAGCTGCTTTGATCGTGGAGGGACTGACTTTGGACCGGACACACCTGCTTCGCCCAGTTTACACATTCCCACTATAGAAGACAGACTGTAAACGCGCCTCATAAGTGCCAGTGACAATAGGTAGGACTTTTTGGATGTTTATTCAGACCTTGCTGCTTTTACTACCAAAATGACACATCATGTGGCTGTGTGATGTAAAATCTAATAGTTCTCCAATATCTTCATACATATAGCTTTTATGTAGTGGCCTATGAAGTTTGAAGGTTAAGGTGTGGGCTGCTCAAACAGCTCTGCAGTAACACAGTGGGCCATGTCAACCACTGGCAATGACAAATATTCCTAATTATAATCTACTGATAAACTATTAATTGGTTAAGTGACTTGATGAAGTTTTTCTTGGCTTTGGGAGGGAATGTAGATCACATCACACCTACAGAGGGAGGAAATTTATCTCAGAGATTGTATGGAGCACTCAGCATATAATCAGATTTGTTGCTTGTAATTGCACCCTGTGAGAGCTGATACAGTATTACTGGCTAGCTATTGATCCTGCAGTGTGCTCAGATGAGAGAGAACTAATACCCTAATACACATAGACACAATGGAGCCAATGCGCTGAAGTGGTTCTGCCCCTCCTGCCTGTTATTTTCAACTGCCCCGCTCGTGCCTGTTTTCAAGAAAAGACCATGAAAAAGCACAGCGTTTCTGGGAATTACTGATGGTTTTTGGTCTGTGAAAAATGAATGCATCAGAAATACATGCCAATGAATACAAGTTGTTGAATCTGCATGCTCAAATTTAGGATTGATAAATCGGTTCAAAAGTATGAGTTTTCTTGCTCATTGCATAGTAAATACAACATGAAACGGATGGTAATCGCATTAATATTGTAATCTTTCTCTGCTTTCTGTCCTGTCCTGTAGCTCCTCACTGCCTGCACCTGAACCCACGAGTGTGGGGAGTCTTTATCCTCCCGTGGCCCTACGTGGCCCCACCCTCTCTGAAAGCTGCAGGTCCCATCTCCCTCCAGCATGACGGTTGCTACCAGCGACCCCGCAGACGAAGCAGCAGCACATCCGGGTCAGCCTCACGACCAGTATGACCCAGATCCGGATCATGAGTGCTGCGAGAGGGTGGTCATCAACATCTCAGGCTTGCGCTTTGAGACGCAGCTCAAGACTCTCTCCCAGTTTCCAGAGACACTACTGGGTGATCCCAAAAAAAGGATGAGGTATTTTGATCCCCTCCGGAATGAGTACTTCTTTGACCGGAATCGCCCGAGTTTTGATGCCATTCTGTATTATTACCAATCAGGAGGAAGGCTGCGCCGGCCTGTTAATGTCACCCTGGATATTTTTTCTGAGGAGATCCGGTTTTATGAATTAGGTGAGGAGGCTATGGAAATCTTCAGGGAGGATGAAGGCTTCATAAAGGAAGAGGAGCGGCCTCTGCCAGAGAATGAATTTCAGAGACAAGTTTGGCTGCTGTTTGAGTATCCGGAGAGCTCAGGTCCCGCTCGCATCATTGCCATCATCTCTGTCATGGTGATTCTTATCTCTATTGTCAGCTTCTGTCTAGAGACACTGCCAGTTTTCCGAAATGAAGACGAGGAGATGTATAAATATTCGTCCCAGTCTATGTACAACACCACCTCTACCTCTGACGGCTCGACATATTTTACGGATCCCTTCTTCATCGTGGAGACCCTCTGTATTATCTGGTTCTCTTTTGAGTTCCTGGTTAGGTTCTTTGCCTGTCCGAGTAAAGCTGGATTTTTTGGCAACATCATGAATATCATTGATATTGTGGCAATCATCCCCTACTTCATCACGCTGGGCACAGAGCTAGCAGAGAGGCCAGAGGACAGCCAGGCAGGCCAGCAGGCTATGTCTTTGGCTATTCTCCGTGTCATTCGTCTAGTCAGGGTGTTTCGTATATTCAAACTCTCACGTCATTCCAAGGGGCTCCAGATCTTGGGGCAGACTCTGAAGGCCAGCATGCGTGAGCTGGGCCTCCTCATCTTCTTCCTGTTTATCGGTGTGATCCTCTTCTCCAGTGCCGTCTACTTCGCAGAAGCAGACGAGCCACATTCCCAGTTCAGCAGCATCCCTGAGGCCTTTTGGTGGGCAGTGGTTTCCATGACCACCGTAGGCTACGGAGACATGGTCCCAACCACCATTGGAGGAAAGATTGTGGGGTCTCTGTGTGCGATCGCTGGTGTGCTGACTATTGCCCTGCCTGTTCCTGTCATCGTATCAAACTTCAACTACTTCTACCACAGAGAGACGGAGGGCGAGGAGCAGGCGCAGTATCTGAATATCCCAAGTGTGCCTAAAGCCAGCTCAGCTGATGACCTGAAGAAGAGTGGTCGGAGCGGCAGTGGATCCACTCTCAGTAAATCTGACTATGTGGAGATCCAGGAGGCTGTGAACCACAGCACTGAGGACTTCAGACCAGAGGGCATGAAAACAGGAAACTGCACCCTGGCCAACACTAACTATGTAAATATCACTAAGATGCGCACAGATGTATAATGTGAGCTACTGTAGATGGTTAACTTCAGCTGGGGTCTGCAGGGACTGTTACAGTGAATGAAGGCGTGACTCCCTGTATTGACCAACGTATGGCGCCCAGTATGGGAGTCCAGAGGCAGATGAGTGAGATCAACGTGGAGAAAAGGTCAGTCGACAGGACCACATATTCTCCCACATCCTACGGACCTATCATTGCATATCATAGAACTGCCCCCTGTCTTATTTAGGACATTGTCAGTGTCTGCATGGAGTTAGTCTTACTTATGTGACAGTAGTCGTCCTGCTCGCAACAGTAGCCAAATAGTAGCCTAACCAGTAATAATCAATATTAACAGTGTAAAGGGACCACAAGTTTCTACCTTCTTGCTCAAGCTGCCGTCGGGAGAAGATGCACGATGACAACAACTTAAATCAGCGTAACCTTAATTTTTCAGTGTAACTTCACGTATGAACGATTGAAAACAGGGCACAATATCAGCATTCATGAGCTACTTTAACGTGCTGCTCTAACTGCCAAGGTCCTGAGAAACAAAATCACCAAGATCACAGCTGTTCTGTCAGGTGGAGGGGGGGTGGGGGGTGGAGTGGGGGGGGGGATCTTTTCTCGCTTTTTCTGTGAGAGAGAAAGCTGGAGTGCGCTAGCTTTACTCCCTCGGCCCTCACTAGATATTGTCTAGTGCAAGCTAGTGGCCTATGTAGAGACCTACAGATAATGACAATGCTGTTCTGTAATTCTGGACTACAATAGCAAAGCACCTCCTTTGTCCTGCCATATTTCCTTCTCTGGTGAAGCTCAAGTGGATTTATCATATGTAAACAGTCTCCAAGACTCTGCCTTTTTTCCAGCCAAAGCAGGCTAACAGGTGGACAGAAGAAATGTCTCTCCAAACAAAGTGAATGTCTTATTTATTGTTGTGTGTTCATTTGACTTGTTGTAATGTATGATTTTTTTTTTTTTTTTTTTTTTTTTTTTTAGTAATGATGATGAATGTGTGCTTCTCACGTATATTTTTTATGGTTAATGTGGAAAGAAAGACTGTGAACATTTTCTCTGTAGTGTTCTGAGTGAGTGCCTATTCCTCCATCCTCTTAACTATACCTTCAAGTGTCTCTTTAGCTGTCATCTGCTCCACTGTAACAGTGAGTACTGTTTCGTTTGACCCCACTGCCCAGCATAAATGTTGCTGTTTTTGACTTCATAGCATTCCATGTTTGTAGAAATAGATCAAATGAGATTAAGGAACAAAACCTGGGTGAGATTTTCATTTGTTGTTTTTGTCAGGTGCTAATTTCAGCACAGTTTAACATTTACTGCAGCAAAGCGAACTAGTTTGATGTACAATCCATTACATCCATTGTTAACCCTAAAAGTTTTAAATGACCAAACACCCCAAATTAAAGAAAGACCTTGATGATCGACTAAAATAAATTTCTGAGATCTTTAAAGTCCATCTGTTTTCATACCAGCAATGCCAACTACTCTAAGCTTGCATATGATATCCAGAAGTTCATTAGCAATACTTGTAAAATTGATTGATTTTACCTAATCAAATTGATAAATCATTTTTATCCTCTCATGCACTCCGGACCATATATTTCTCCCTTTCAATACATCAAAATTAGTAAACTTTGCCTGCCTCTGGAACAAGTTAGAAACAACGAAAATGTTTCTTTCAGTGATTTTACTGTTAGATTTTACAGTGGTTATGTGTTGCTATTTCAATTATCAGGTAACCAAAGAAGAATGTGCTGCCACCTGGAACATTATCATATTTCTTGAATTAGATTTATTTTGTCTCAGAACTTCTTTTTTTTTACCCATGTAGATTCAAGAGTCATTCCACTGGTGCATTTTGCCCACATAATGCAGGACCTAGAGTATGTGTCCTTTATTAGATGTTATTCTGCTACTGTAGAGCTGCATGTTCTTTGAAGTATTCACTGTAGCATGCATTAGTATGGATAATACTCAAAAGGCAAATTTACTTCAATATATTCCTATATTTCTAGAGATGCTGGCGCTATGTGCAATATATGGAAGACAAGTGTCTTGGTTTAAGAAGTGTGAGCGATGCTTTGCATATGCATCATTTTTGCCATTTGCTATTTGAAATATTGTTAAATCCGAGTGAAGTGAAAGAGAGCGAGAGCGACAGGAAGAGAGAGAGAGAGAGCTGTGTTTCCATGAGAAGATTCATTAACTTTCTCTAATGTGTGGAGGATCGAGAAAATGACAGCAGGTTAAACATGAGAGGAAAGAGGGGAGGTTTGATTGGTTTAAAAAATACAGCAAGGTGACATGAGAGTCCACAGCGGGGGATTGCTAAACCTACAGAACACTCCACAGTTCAGACATTAACTAATGCGCCGCTCCCCTCAGCTTTATTGTCTTTATAGACTGTCGCAAGTCACAACCCAGTAACTGTATCTCAAAGTGAAAGCACAACAACAGCTACTATCTGCCGCCAGCCCGGTGGATGCGGAGAGATCCAAAACAGTTGGTTATTCCGACTTTTTACTCAGCCAAGTGTAACATAATGCTCCGAGGGACTGTCGAAGTGCCCCCTATCTCTGACATATAGATCCATCATGCTCAGTGTGTTGTGTTGTCTGTGCATGTGTGTGTGTGTTTGTGTGTGTGAGAGAAAGAGAGAGAGAGAGAGCGAGAGAAAGAGAGAGAGTGAGAGAGAGAGACAAAGCGACTGTGAGAGAAATAGAGAGCTTTTTAGATACAAGCTGAGCGTGTAGCTTTTAGAGACAATATGGTAGCAGTTATCTAAAACACTGCTCTTCTTGACTCCAGGCCAGAGCGACTGTGGTGCTCTGTATATTCTATTCCATCTTAGCACACTGTTTACAGACTGTGTATATACTGAACACATGCATGTGGTATATAATACACAGAAAACTGAAAGGAATGTCTTGCAGTAGAGATGAGATCTAGGAGCATGAGAGTGATTGATTGAGATAAGCTGCAGTATCAGTAAGAGCTGATACTGGGAATTGAGGAGAGGAGAGATTGGGAAGGAAAATATGATAATGAACGTAAGATCAACACTGCCCACACCCTGTGCTTTTTACTCTGATGTATACTTGTATTTCTCTACACTGTACTGGAACACCTATGTGACTTTATATGACCTATAAGCTTCGTCTGGACTGCTGTCTCTTCCACTCTTGTTACCAAGTGTGCAATTGAAGTGACACTCTGTCAAGACGGAGACACTCTCGTGGAAACCAACAAGACGGCACATCCGGATCTGAACCAAGGAAAACACATCTTTGCTCTTCTTCTTCTTCTTCTTCTTCTTCTTCTTCTTCTTCTTCTTACTTCACAACACAAACAAAAGTACACTTGACACACACATGCCGGACATTTGAATACATACAGCCAGTGCACACACCTGTACACGCACTGCCTGTGAACATATACCTTTGTGGTGACGTCTGCTGTCAGGTCGGACGCACAGCTGTGGTTTTATTCAACTTCAAGGACATAAACTGAATGGACTTAAACCCACTGCTGGTGGTGAACACACGTAGCCATGTAAACAATGTATCTAACAGTTACAGCTGCTTTCAATGATGTCTTAAAAATGCCTAAAGCTTCAGCTTTAAAATGAGCTTCTGCCATGTACAGATTCCTGTGTAGCAGGGAATCAAAGTGTATGCTTGCTGAACTAATCCAAGAAACTAAAGTTGTATAGTAAGTGAATTATCTCCTATGTTTAGTATGCTCTAGGGACAAAGGATGGAAGTATATTAACAACAATCAAAAAGGAAATATGATTTCAGTGATAACTTCAATTCATTTGTGTCATCAGACATTGTACAATTGATCTTTTTGTTTGTCTGTTTTCACAATGTTTTTGTATTTGAATGGGTTGAGGTTTAACTGAAATGCAGATGCAGGCCTTGGTCAAATAGATTCTTTCTGCACTGTCCTAATACATATTTACCCCCAGCCAACAACTCCCACTTTCTTCTACTTCCTCTGCCTTCTTCAACTATTCGCCGGTCAGAAATGTGTTTGATTGAGATTCAGATAATCCTCAGCTCCTTCACTCTATTATGTTCTTGTGGTGGATTCTGCTCAGCTCTCTGTATAAAACCTGTTTTGTTTATTTCTTTTTCTACCATTGTAAGGAAAAGACTGATCCAAGATGCAAACTGTCCATTGATACACACAAAGGAAATATGGATC
Organism: Seriola dumerili; assembly: GCF_002260705.1. Classification (NCBI taxonomy): domain Eukaryota; kingdom Metazoa; phylum Chordata; class Actinopteri; order Carangiformes; family Carangidae; genus Seriola; species Seriola dumerili. Next base: position 7,636,367 of record NW_019174311.1, on the reverse strand, counting down.
TGGACGCTTGCCATGCCCTTCACAAGGGCATACGATGAATATAAACTGATTAAAAGAGAATATCTAGAAAGAGATACTTTCATCATTCAAAATAATTGTAAATCAAAAACTATTATGAATACTAATAATGGTCTCATGATTATATCAATAATAACATCTTTACAATAACCTCAAGCCTCTGTTTTGCTTCTGTCTTTCTCATTTCATGTCAACATGTTTCACAGACGTTTTGTGCAGACAAATAGACGTGAAATTCTAATCATGGATTTCAATCAGTTTGTCTCATAATGATGCTTATATTATCAAGCGAGCCCAAATAATGTCACAATATATTTTAACTACAAGGTGTTTCACCCCTTAACAACATACAGTCCGTCATACATCAAGGATAAACAGAATTTTTTTTTTTTTTCAAAAAGTCTAAGTCAGTTATCGTTTACATGAAATCCAACAACTTCCCGTATGTCCTGTGTTAAAAGACAAGAAAGCCACTCAAGCATACAGCGTGTAACAGATTCCATTCTTCTTCAGCGCTCTTAAAGCAAAGATATTAATGCCCTGAGAAAGAAAATCTACATGTACAGTATAAATTCTCGTGTCCATTAGAGAAGGCATGTTTGAATTGACTATCGACCCTCACCTCCTCAATTGTTTTGTTCTGCTTCTCCCCTTAAGTCAATCTTAAGCGCTCTGTGGTTTACTGAGAAAGCAAAGTGGTCTATTTATAAAACCAGCGAGGGGGAAAGTGTGGCAGAGAGAATGAGGAAGACAGAGGAGAGCAAAACGCTCTTGACTCCTGGTTCAACTTAGAGTGGCACAAGTACAAACATTCTCTGCATCAGTGCCATTTAGTCGAGTCTAACACTGCCACTGGTGGCTGGAAATGTTTGTCTCTCCTCTCATTGTCTCTCCCTTCTGCTCTTATTATGGCGGCTTGACTTTGTTCTCTCGTTCCCCTCTCTATTATTTGCCCCTCTCACATTTCATTTCCCACACTGGCCTCTCCAGCAGCTCTCAGCACCAAAGTAATGTACAGTGGGTGAGCTGATTCTTCTCCCAGACATATATTAGCAGGAGTGTAATGCTCCCTCTGGCCATCTCAGTTGACCGGGTTCCGGTATTCCAGCTAAGAACAGAAACTAGGCAGCCTTCCAGATAACTGATGGGTATTGATCCGCTGATTGTTGTTTGATTTGCTATGTATTAAACATGAGCTTAGATCAAGAAAGCCAGACGGACAATATTCCAACTATATCACACATCTGTGGTTCCTCCTATCTTATAATGTGTGTGAGGTCCTCGTCCTGACTGACGCTTTTATTTTGTAGGCAACATTTATTAAATGATTTAAAGTGGCCGCAAGAAATATAATGAAATTCATATATTAGCAATAAGTTTCCCCCTCCAGTTTCTCTCCTAAGGCCTGTCATTTTGATGGACTCAAGTGCACTTGTGTTCGAATGTCGCGTGAGGCCAATAGACCAAGTGAATAGCTCACATGCTGTGAACATTTGCCCATTGCAATATGGGCTGATTTATAACCTAATACGCAGCCCAGTTAATGGCCTGTCATACTGAACTTTCTTTATAGCACAGCAGGTTCCACAGGGGAAACCTGTGTACGTACTGTGTGCACATCTGAATATTTATATGTATGTGTGGAGGAGGGGTAGCCCTTTTTTCATCACTCCTGTCCCAATAGTGAAAGCCCCCCCCCCCCATATACTTACCTCCTCTATTAATAGCATTAGGTTCCCTTTCTGTTTATAGGGAATGCCTCCTTCTTGCTATAAATAGTTTAACAGCCGACAGACTGTGTATATTGCACAGTTTATTGTAATTCTAAGTGTGGAGAACCAAGATTTTTTTTGTTGAACACAAAGAAAGAAAAAGTAAAATGAAGGTTATTTTTGATGAATGCAAACTACAGTGTAAAAAAAAAGGGTTTTCAAAAAAAAAGGTTAATATATGTGTCTATTAGATGCAGGGACAATGTCTGGTTGAAACAGGGAGTGAATAATAGAAGGGGTGGAGTGGGAGCAGGGTTAGATTTTGAAGAGATGAGGAGGTGGGTGTATTAGTAAAGAATGCCACTGGGGAGCTCCAGCCTGTCAATGTGTTTAATGAGCTGAATTGATTTACGGGTTTGGCCTACATTCTGCTCTCCATCATATAGCTTTACTTACAGCCCAACACAGCACTGCAAGGGTCTTCAATATTGTCTTAGCTAATAAGATGCATTTGTAGTATAAGAAATAGCTTTTTACAGCTGTGTATAACACTGGTGATATTTACCATTTTAAATTATACAGAATAAAAATGTTCACAAGAACATTATATTTAAACGGAGGCGTACATTTAATAAAATAGAGTGGGGAATTTCAGGCTGGTTTTATAGGTAATGTATATTAAGTTTTTCAATGAAATTCTTTATTTCATCTAATTTCTACGGATGACTTGCAGTTGTCATTTAGCATATAGGTTCACATTGCATATGGAGGAGGCATTCCCCATAAACATAAAAGAAACCTACTGCTGTTAATATTTTCAGCCATGCTGTTTCTTTACTGTACTCCATCTGTCTTTATAATAGCTATAGCAACAAAATCATTGAAGCAAAACAAACCCAAGGCCCAGAGTAAGATGTGGAGAGGATTAACAAGGTAATCTACATAACCTACCAAGCGCTGGAGTGAGCTTCAGAGAAGAAGAAAAAAAAAACTCCCAAAAATAATTCATGACAAAATAAAGGAGCAAAAGGAATACACCAGAGCCCCGTGCTCTCTTTTTAGCATAAACATTGCTGCATAATAAGCATTGCTGAAAGTGCAGAGACTCAGTTACACTTTACACTTGACAAGCTGTGGCGACCTCTGTGCAGACAGCAGGGGGAAAAGAATCCTATCTAGTACCGACCACCGGGTATCTGATCTAACCCCCCCCCCCCCAAAAAAAAAAAAAAAAAAAAAAAAACACTGAGCAAAGACAATAAAAAATGAAAGGTTTGGCAGTTCTGCAAAACTCAATGTGTGCCTGGACTGACCTGCTGCTGCTTTCATGAATGGCCTGCAGAGTAAAACTGAGTCATGCACAAGCAGTGTGGTCCGGCAAACATCAGGATTTTTTTAAACTCGATACCAGTTGTGAGGCATCTGAATTGAGTTAAAGAGCGGGGGGCCTTCATTAATCAGCCGCATGTGGGTTTCTAGTGGCTGAGTGGACAGATGGAGGGCTTCCTTAAAGATTGCCTGTGCCTGGGTAAGTTTGCGTTTCACTTTTTGTCTTTATCGAATTTTCAGTGAGTAACTGAGTCACTGTCAGTTAACCTTTCTCTTCATTCATCGATTCCCCTGATGTTAACACATCTGCCACCTAGTGTCCACGAGGAGACATAGCTGTGTCTAGAAAAACTGAGCTGGAATCAGTAAGTATTGGGTATTAGCCAACCTGTTGTTTCACATTTAGATATGTGTCAAAGAGCTCATTTTACAAGACGGACGAATCATCACACTTTTATCTCTCTATGAAGAGCCTTTACCAAAAAATAGTGCGATTCCATTTGTTTTTGTAGTTCAATCCAAAAGAAAGAAATGAAAACTTGAAGAAATAAGTAAAGAATCAAAAGAAACAAAGAAAATGAACGACAGACTGTCAAAAACCCTTAGCCTAGACACATCACTATCAAAAAACCTCACCTCCAATATGCTACAATAAACCCGCAAGAAGACAGTGAGGTAACCTCCTCGCATAATGTGTTGATGAATATTAAAGATTCTTTCACGTATGAGAGGCAAGGTTGTGTGCGTCTGTGCCTGTGTGTGAGTGTGCGGCTAAGTATAATAAAAGTCACCGCAGCGAGGACACATGAAGGCAAATGATACCCACTTCCTCTCCTCCTCCCTGCACCTCCACCCACTCATTGCTCACAGGCCCCCTAAAATGATATCGTGGGGCTTAAAATATCCCACCCGGATAAATAATTCATAAACTCAGAAACCATGTTCTGCAATCGCTCCTGGTGTCTGGTTCTCTTTCCCGTCTCTCCCTTGTTCTTTGGTCCCTGCTGCGATTGTTTCGCTTCCTGCAGGTGTGTTTCGACTCTTCTGTCTATTCTGCAGGCTCAACTTTGCTTGGTTGTATGAATGAATTTTTTCTAGCTGCCTCTCCTTATACAAGAACTCTGTAAAACGCAGATTTTTCAGATGTGTTCATACAGGTCTACTGGACACACACACACACACGCACACACACACACACACACTGACGGTTTGCTTTTGTTGTACCTCCTGGTGTATTGATCAAGTGATACATGCCCCCCCTCCCTTCTGATCATGTGATCCTCCAATGTCACTGGCTCATGGTCTGTGTTTTTCCTCTCCCCAGGTGAGGCTGCTCAGGGTGATTGAGGAGTCAATAAAGAGGGGAGAATTTTTCTCTCTCTTTTCACTCCTGGCCTGACAGCAGCAGCAGCAGCAGGTTTTTTTGCCTTTTTCTGGTGGGTCCGGTGGTTCAGTTTTTGCGGCTTTATTTCTGTTGTTAAGGGTTTAGTTTGGGGATGTTTGGTTATGGTAGAGGGAAGAGCCCGGCTCCGACGGCCCTGTAGGGTTGGGCCGAGGTGGCTTCCCTTCTTTTGTTCTTTTTTTGCCGGCCCATCAGTCCATAGTTAGCTGGGGAGGCTCTGGGGTTAGTTAGGCTTGACCTTTTTGATTGATGGTCATGTGTCCTCTGTCTTTTTTTTCTTCTTGCAACTATTGACTTGCGTAACCATGTTAGACCTCTTTGGGTAACGAGTTTTCTCTCGGGGTCGTAACATCAAGTATGTGTCAGAAGTGCATCACACAACAGGTGGTGACTGAAGAGCATTAGCAGTCAATGGTTACTTAGCTTTAGCATCTCTGTCTCACACTCAAGGGCCCATTTACTTTTCCTCTATCTGCTGTGTCTCCTGTGTTCAAACAAAACCAAATCTTCCAGGTACACCCCACCCCCTCCAGCTTTGTCTTTGTAGTTATAGCCCTGCTCTCTTTGGCCTATTTCTGTGTCTCTAACAGGAAAGCAGAACAGACAGAGTGATGGAACGAACAGCTTTGGGAGGAATAGAAAAAACCAGAAGTGTGAGTGACTGAAAGAAGAGCAGGAGATTGGGCCTGTTGAGACACGTAGTAGTCTAGGATTCCTGGAAGAAGATGGCGCCACTCATAAATATGGATGGGATCGTGTAAACACACATAAACAAACAGAAGTACCATCCACACTTGTGAAGCTGGAAAACTAGCAGTGAGATGCATGCTGCGGAGTGTGTCTGACGTACTGTATAAAGAGGCCAGTGAATTGAAAAGTTAAGGTTACTTTTCAAAAAGGAAGAATGGAGCGAAGCTTCTTAAATGTGACAGTACATCCCGAATATGTATTTATGGCATTAAAAGATGAATGAATCTCAAAGAAAAGTGCTCTTTTTTTCTTTTTTCTTTTTTTTTTTTTTTTTTTTTTTTTCTTTTTTTCCCCCAACCGAAAACTGAAGATATACATGTGTTCAACTGGAAACACATATATGCAAGAAGCCAGCAGAGAAACAGCAGAGATTTTCAATAGCATGGGTGGAAATTTCCTTGAACAAAATAAGAATCAGCCTGTGTTTCTTGGGATTAGTGCACTTTCTTCTTTACCTGACAGACTGTCCAAAACTGATACTTAACACAAAAGCAATCACTCAGACAAGCAAAATCCAATCTGACCAAAAGCTTAAATTTGAGAGCTCAGGCCTGAAGAGTGAAGTTTGAGTGTGCCAAAGTGCAGTGCCACCAGTAGCCTGCGGAGGGCAGCCTCTCCATACTGTGCAGTACTCCCCATGTGACTCTGTGCTGATCTAGGCTCAGGAGCCCAGACAGACAGTGGCACTTGACTGACTTATGAGTATGCAATAGACGAAGTGCTGCTGGTCTATAAGGAATGCAGGATTAGAAAGTATTAAAGTATAGGTTCATATCTTTCCGTCTTAAAACAACACTCACATGCCCATACGCACCCTGGGTTTTTGGTCATTATAATCATTCCCCCTGTTCATACTGGCTCTGAAAGGATCTTTTCTTAACGCAATGTCAGTGTATGTGATGGGGGACAAAATATACAAGCCTCGTTCTGTACAGCTGAGCAGTCAAGCAAATCTGGTGGGTATCTTCCAAACAGTCTTTTAAAGAGGAACTCTGTCACAGGTTTTGAGGAGTGCTGTGCATATAAAAATGTATATTGTATTAATGCTTTGGTGGCTCCAGAGGCAGCTGCTCAAAGTCTGATATATTGGCTCAAATGATGTCACTTGATGCAGTAGTGGTCAGAGCTTAAGACAAGTTTTAATATGAAAAAATCTAGTGGAGTTAGAAATGTTAATGAGACCTCTGTAGCCAGCTCCTCATCTCCACTTAAGGCTAGCAGCTCAAGGCTATTTTAGCCGCTACTGACAAACCAGAATCTCTGACCAAATTGTCAGTGGTCGAGTTGTGTTGTGGGTAATGTAGGCACTAGGTTTTAACAGGGAATAAGAACAAATGGGGGAAAAAAAAAAGATTTTGCTCTCTCTGCTGCATCATTTTGAATCTTTTTTTAACTGTCCATCATGAGTCGAGCAATGGAGTGCAATCGCTGAGGTCGGCTACTCTTTTAAGTACAACTCTATCGTGATACGACTCAGCAAGAAGACACCCTCTATTGAAGCACAAATAGGAAACTTCATACTTCATACTAAAAAGACAACTTTGGAAGAAAGACTTGCACTGTTAGTAAGACTGCTGAAGCCTTATTGAGCTGAACTTCAAAATGCATTTTAGCAAAGAACAAGGACCTCTGTCTCAGCTGGTACTAGAGGTCAATGTAACATCAGAAAGCTGGAAATGAAAACTGTGTTGACGTCAAAACCAACGTTGGCTAACTGACATCGTGACATTCAGCAGACATCGGGCTTTGATGATCTTTGATGACCTCATGATGACGTTGGAATGAGACGTTTGGAAGATGTACCAACAACATAACATCAGCTGTTGTCAATATTCTGGGTCAAATTGACATTGGCATTAGATGTTCTCAACCTATATTTCAACTAAATATCACCGTAACGATACTGGCAGCCAGCTGAGGTTGTGTTGGGATCACTTCAGGAAAGGATCTGTTCATGGCATCATGGACGAGAAATAATTAAAGCAACTGATATCAATGTCCATATGGGCATGTCAGTATTATTTTAAGATAGACTTTAAACATGTGAACCTATATGCTTTAAGGACATTTTATTATGACAAATAGCAGAATGCTTCTTCAGCATTGTGATTACAAGTGGGAAAGTTATCATGACTGATGGTGGTCAAGAGAGCATAAGGCAGTCTGGCAGAGGGAGACAACCCTTTTTTAATCTCCTTAGTCTCACTCTCTCCCTCTCTCTCTCTCTCTCTCTCTCACTCACTCACTCACTTACTCTCTCCCTCCCTCCCCCCCCTTTAGATAAAGAGACACAGCTTTGGTTTCAGGACGAAGAAAAACAGGGATTTTGTAAGCGGGGAATTGGCCAAATTAAGCGTAATCATGTTGTTGTTATATCACTCTCACATCTGGCCCCAGGGTGATTGCCCGGGTCACGTCCGCCGTGCCTGCTGTCAGTGCGATCAGCCCCGGGGTGACAGGAAGCGCGCTGTCGCTGTGGTCAGTCGATCCAGTGCGCACTAACCATGCCTCCGGCACGGCCCGGAGCGCCAAACTTTCACCAACAACGCCCGGACGCTTGTAAGACCGTGAAGGTAGGCAACTTTCCTCTCCTGGAACCGTCTGTGACAGCAAGTGCGACAGGTGCATGTGGGATCGTTCGCCTCGATGCGGTTTTTGTTTTTTCTTTTTTTCTTTTTATATTAGATATTAACATTTTTTCAAAAAGAATTGAGGGAAGGGCTGCACCACTTTTTTTATTTAAATCAAGGCAAATACATTCATCAATTTGGACTTTCCTCTCTAATTTAGTTGTATAAAAGGTTGGAGTTGCTCAGTGAGGCATTTGTTATGTCTATGATTGCCTAAATCACAGCTGGTACTTAGTAGTCTGTTCTACTTACAGCCTGTACCTCACTCACATTACTTCAGGACTCTTTGTAGAGCATCCTGTGCAATGATGCTGCATTAGTTTCCTCCTTTTCCATCTCAGCTGTTTTCAAAGGCACCTGGGCTTGATTTGTCTTAGACTGGAAACAGGCCTGGCATGATGAATTTAAACAGGTGTAATAGCTACAGTATAGATAGTGTTAGATGAGAGTATATACAGCATGTATTTAATGTAATATTTTCATCTCCAACGTAAGAAATAACTACAGCTGTTACACAAACGCCATCAAGTGAGAAGACGTAAGTTTTAATGCAGTGCACTGCACTGACAGAGACATGCATCTGTAGAAAGTGCTACTGCTCTTTGGTCATGAATTTCCACTAGGGGATAAATAAAGTATCTATCTATCTATCTATCTATCTATCTATCTATCTATCTGTGTGTAGTTAGTTATAGTTCATGTTAATGTCAAAAAACACTGGAATACACAGTAGATAGACCCCAAGTGCTGCTGCATTTACTTTTGTGTCATTGGTTGTCTGAGTGTTACCCTGAATGGAAATTCCTTGAATACTTAATTGTTTCATTCACGCCCTCATTATTCCCAGAACCCCTCAAAACTCTGCTGACACTCCATCCTCCATCCACCTGACATGACACAAACACACACACACACACCCACACACACACACACACACACACGCCCCATTTTGTAGTCCATTAACAACTTGTATGACGCACAAGGTGGAGCTTAAATTATTTTTGGGATAAGAAATCTTCCTGGGGGCAAAAGTTTGTCTTGGTGGAGAGACCTGGTGGAAAGTTCGACTGCATAAAAATAATGTTTTTCGTTTTTTTTTTAAAATATGGGTTAATTTTTGATAATGATGGTCATTTTTCTTCCTTTGTGATGATCACCAGCCAAAAGCTATAATCTAGTCTATTGTATTATTTAACATCACATCAGCAGTTACATTTTTTTCTAAGCTTGTGTAGGCGTCATACTGTACATTAGTAGACTTGTTACCAAGTCTTTCCAAGTTAGTGAGCTGTTACTGAGGGAGAGAGATGAAGTCTTCAGGGCTGAAAGTGTACAGTATGTGTCATGTGATTATTTTATAAGCAGATGTGGAGATTCACTCAATATGCATGGTGTATTTTGGCATCTGTGTGTGTGTGTGTGTGTGTTGTGTATGCGAGTGTGTTACTTGTTTGTACGCCACCTGAGATTAGTGATATGTAACAGAGAGTCAGACCAGATGGCCATATTTTTCCCGTCTGGATCTGGCAGAAAAAAAAAGAAAAAAGGCTTCTAAAAAAAAATAACGTGATATTTCTGTAAATGAGACAGGCTTAATCCCCACTGTGGAGGAAGAGTGCCAGGGTGGGATTGGTGGTGGGGGGGGTGGGGGGTTGGCACAGGAGGGTGACCTGGGTAGGCGGTGGGATGGATGAGAGTGTGTGTCTGTGTCTGTGTTTCATTGCCTTTGAGGTAAAACAAAATGATAATATTTAAACTTCTGGCTATATGCTTTGTGAGCACATAATCTGATGCTATGTAATGATATGCAATAGTAAAAATATGTCACTGAAGATGTGAAGTAACTTGTGGATGTTTGAAAGGGAAATTGTGAGGTGGACAGATGCAGACATGGCACCACATTGCATGGTGAAACAGGCATCGCATAGATTTCAAACAGCAACTCACATGGTTTAGAGTTGTTCTTTTGTTTTGTTGCTGTCAATTCAACAACAATGGACATTTCACTGCAACAAGTAATTTCAACTCAAAGACAAACTTCTCATGATGGGGACAGATAATAACACTTGTACCTTGCTCAGTTATCCTTGTTTCAAGATTTAAGAAAATCAATATCTTGTTAGGCAAATCACTCACAATGACAAAATGATTTACAGGCCTTAAATGTATTTTCTATGTGAACACCAAAGTAAGAACTGTTTTGGTTATTCCACTTTAGAGATTGTTATGTTCCCTTTTTTTATCCTTTTATTGTCTGAGTTGGTAAACTCCGATGCCACAAACTTTTCGTCCACCAATCAGAGTTTAGCAAAATTAAAATCTGACGAGGGCGGGCCGGTTTCAGTCACTGGTCACTGTCAATCAAATCTCATAAAACCACACCCACACAATCTGGATGATGCAGAGTAGCTGGCTAAATGTTGTGTTGATGGGCTATACATTTGGACCAGCTTTTATTATGAAAAATGACATACATTTACATTTAGTCATTTGGCAGACGCTTTTATCCAAAGCAGCTTACACATGAGGGACTTAAGCTTCAGTGCAGTAGAAAGGAGTTGTACCATGTACTGTTTATATATAACAATGCTTTGATAATGGTTGAACTTGTACATAAATCTTCTTGTCTTGTCCGTTTTTTAAACCCAGTGTTCAGTCTTTGTCCATAATTAGAAGTAACAAGAAGCCGTTTAACTGGCTTATACATTTGCCTTTTTATTAGAAGTAAAATGTAGGCAGTAGACTGTCAGTCTGGTTCCATCAAAGAGCATTCTTATTTATTCTGTTAGTCACCCTGTGTATTTGCCTCCAGTCTTGTCAGTATCTCTGTGTCTATGTGCTATGTGCTGTTTTTAGATGCTCTACAGGAAGTTTTTAATTTATTAGGAGGTGATTTTGGCTGTACTTTGCTTGTGATGTTGTTTGTGTGTGTGTGTGTGTGTGTGTGTGTGTGTGTGTGTGTGTGTGTGTGTGTGTGTGTGCGTCTTGTCAAAAGGCCAAGGGAGGATTTTGGTCCCAGCTGCTGTGCACTGGGACTTGGCCTGGAGCCTGCAGACACACCCATGTCAGCATCAGCAGCAGTGTACATCTGATGAATGCCTCACAGAGACTGCACGAAGACAACAAACCTGCTCCAGACAGAATATTTACATGTTTCATCAATATTTTCTCAGGGCATTTCATATCAGCTTTATTTAATTCAGTTTCACGTGTGCCGTCCACATATATGTACTGGTGAACACTTTCACTTATACAATTCATTATGTTTAAAATATCTGTTCACTATGGGCATGTCTGAGCCGTGGGTGATAATGAAGCTACAGTTTCTTTTGGAATAATCTTCTTTAATCAGTGCCAACAGACCAAGACACACAAACACAAACACAAGACAGCCAGCTTCCCCCTCTTGGTGTTCACATCACACCCCCTTTTATACTCATAGCTGCCCCCCAACAAAGTTGTCTGAAAATGAAATTGACCGGAGGCATGGGGCCATGAATGCTAGACTTCTACTATGATGTGAACACAATTATAAGTCATAATACTGGAGTATTTATGATAAAAAGTTGAAGTCTGTGGCAGCCCCAAAATAATAATGTGGAAATATACCAACTAAAAACATATTATGTACCACAGTGTTTTTAAAAACTCAACAACTTACAATAGTAAAGTAAGTAATGAAGGTAAAGCATAGGAGCATGTATAAGGCAGTATAAGGTTACAAAGACATAGTTGCAGTCTGTTAATAGTGTGACACATTAACCTATTCAACCATGCTGGACATGTCTTCCCTTGCGTGGTCTTTGCCATATAACTTGGTATTTCTTGCGTGCCTGACTGTGTTTGAGTGTTTCATCTTTGCTCGCTCTTCTCTTAGGCTGACCTCCCAGTGAAAGTGTCATTGCAGCTTTATCATTAGGAAAAAAATCAGAAGGGGAGCAATAGAAAACAAGACCGCTTTCAGGATACACAGTCACACATGCTGACATACAGTAAAAACTTACAGTATAGTGTCACATCATGTAACTGCCACACACTGAAGTACACCGAGGGTCCATTTTGCCTCTATTTTAACTCTATTAATGAGAAGCAGCGTTTGGCTCTGGTTTTGAGCACTGCATTACCAAATGGACATTTGTAATTCATATTTCAGTAAGTGATTTAAAAGGTCAAGAGAGAGGGATAAGGTTATGATATTCTAAAAATCTGTTATTCGGATAATAGATGTTTAATAATTAAAAATATATTCTCAATTGCCAACTGTAATACTGTCTGAAAATGTTTACGGGAGGCTTGTTTGTACTGAATAGAAATGACTGACTTTGTGTACTGTAGGTTTGTTTGTCAGTGTCTGTTTTTGTATGTATTCTCATAGAAACAACATCTGCATTATCAGTTTGCATTCAATGGAAACATTTGATATGACTGCAGGAGGTAGAGTGACGTTCATATAGTGCAGCACAAAATAAGGTTGTGAAAGTGACATTTTTAACTGGAGGAGCAACTAACAATTACTCATTTATTATCGATTAATTTGACAATCTATTGATTAACTGTTTTATCTTTAACTGTCAGGAGATGTTATAATTTCCAAATCCAAAACCCAAATATATTTAGTTCACGCTCATACAAGAAAAAGAAAAGAGTCAAACACCCACATCAGAGGAGCTGGAACCACCATGATTAGCATTTAAATCGAATTTTTTCAAAGAAGGAATCTTTTGTTGACCAAAAAAATCAATTTATCAACTAATCGTTGCAGCTCAAAGTGGTTTTCGTTGCTTAACCTTATCCAAACTTTAAATGGTTTAGTTTCCACACGCGGATTCTGCAGCTGGACGAAATTAACTTTCTGTCTGTATGTTTTGATAAATTAAAGAAAGAAAATGAAATGCCGTATGTGACTCAAGAAGCATTATAATTCTGTGTGTGTGTGTGTGTGTGTGTGTGTGTATGAATGTGTGTGTTGCTTCTTGTGTTTGTGTGCCTATCTGTGATGGCTCGCTAGTATCTGTGTTGATCTGACGGAAGAGATCCCTCGGCTTATGGCACTGAGCTGCCCAGCCTGCATTAATCTGCTTAATAGGGTCAAAAGTGTGGTCCAAAAATACCAGCTCTACCAACCAATGCCCTCACACAGCCAGAGACCCCACCACCACCACCACCACCACCAGCGCATCACAGGGGCATAACAAAGGGGTCCGGCACACAAGGTCAACCGCACTGTGTTTACTGCATCTTGAAGTGAGAACCTCTCCGCAGAATGAAAAGTTGACGGTAATGCCCACACACTTGTGTGAGCGCACTTAACAGACACACCAACTGTGCTCAGCTGCAAACATCTGGCACACTGCAGATTTATTCTTGTGATAATGAATTATATTCAGTGAAGTATGTTTGAATTTAGGCATCAGTTTGTGATGCAGTCATGTTAGGTTAGTTCATTGGTTATTAAGCAGGAGGTATGGACAATTAAAACAGCTGCAGCAGAGGCAGCTTTAAGTAACTTTGCATAACAGCATAGTAGCTAAGTAGTTGTGGTGGTGCCATTATCACAGTACACTATATGATGATGTATATTAGAGAATGGAAAGGGTAGATAAAATGGAAATAAGTATAATAAGTGTAAAGAGTCTGATTTGAATCCTGTGATCAGCTGTGACAAAAGCAGCCCTGCGGACCACTTAGATGAAAATGTGTAATATTCACCAGGATGAGCTGCAAGCAAAAGATCACTTGAAACTTTAATGACGCCTCAAGCCTGAGTGGAATTACTTAGAACACACACGCACACACAGTCACACACTCACAAAGACAGAGAACAAAAAATAAAAATCTTTGAGCTGAAGTCAGAGATGAAGGTTTGGGCGACATAATGGCTGTAATACTCTGTATTTGTCTCAAGATTGATCTCTGTACCTTTAAATAACTTCATGCCTTAAAAGACTGGAAGTCAGCAGCCTTGGTCCTCACCGGGCAGCAAACAAAATAGACACATCTAAGGCATCAATGTGACGTAATTCAGCTCAGTTGGAGAGAGTGAGTGTGCTGCTGTTTGCAATCCTTCTGTCTAAAGCAGTTCATACTGTTATGCTGAAAACACGGCATGTGTCTGACGCATTTGTTGAGGCGGTGTTGACAGTATCGTTGCATTGGTTTATATAGGAATACAATGTTTTGACATCTACATGCATCTCTAGAAAAGCACAGGCTTGTAGTTAAGCTCTATGTGCCTGAACATCTGTTCATGTCTACACACATGTGCTGAAGTCACAGGGGTTAGCTTACTCAAATGTACAGTTGCTCAGATCAGCATGTAATGCCATATTTCTGATGCATTTTCCCAGGTTGCCCCACACAGGCAGTTGTTTTTTTTTTTTTCTTTCTCCCCAGTGTATATGCGCCGTGCTCTCCTGTGTTTGTACGAATCAGAGCATCACATGTAGAGATACTTGTGTACTACTAATACTCCTGTGTATTAATAGCACGGCAAGAATAGTCAGAGCGCCATGGGTTGGTCGTGGGCCCCATATGACACCTCTGTTTTACGCTGTCCTACCACGAGTCAAGGTCACACTCAGAAGCAGTTCGTCCTCACGGCTGCACTACACAGCTGCTGGTGTCTTTTTCCATGCATATATGAATGCATTACACAATATGATATATACGTGGAGTTAAACACACAGTTTATTATGTATTCAGTTAATTTTTTGTCATTGCTTTGATTTTATGCCCTGTTAACCCCCAAATCAACTCTTCACCCACTAATGCGTTAACCCATCTTAATCCCTACCTTTAGCACAGAGGCTTTTTTTTTTTTTTTTTTTTTTAAATGTTGTCATTAATTACATGGAAATAAGTCTTGAATTCCAGGATGTAGACAACATTTTATTAGAATGGTAAAATGAATATCAGTTTTAATCTTATTACAGTCAGGAGAATGTGTGTTTTGGTGTTTAAGCATCCATCCACTTTATCTACTACATCTGCAATCCAGATTAAAACAAACATATATATATTTTTGCCAATATGTATCCTGTAATTCATGAAAAAGTTCATCATGTGTTTATTTAATCCCTACATTGACTACTTTGTTTTTAGTTTAATTTTTCTTTTCTTTTGTTTGCTTGATCGTTTGCAAATATGCAGCACATTTGCTGTCATCTGTTAACATGTGTAGATATACGGTACTGTTCAAAGGTCTGTAATAAAAACGATGAAAAGTCATGTTTCCAGAGGGCCTTCTTTATTATTCCTGCATATGTACTTTTAATTCGGTCACAAGTCAAATTGAAGGCCATAAAACAGGATTTAATCCCTATCACATTACACAGATATTAAGGGAAATAGAACAAGACATGTTGACTAAACAGCGTTGACAAGACCCTCCACAGTAGCTGTTCGCACATACTCGTGGAATTATGAGAGCGGAGTGACAGCTTCCTGACATGCCTGTGTGTATAAATATGTTTTACAGTGTGAGGACAGGGAGGTATGGACGGGTATGCCTGAGTGTCACTCCGTGGAATCTGACATAAGATCATTTATAATCTCAGAGGTTGCCAAAAGACACCTGAGGGCCCCTTAAGAGATCAAATTTCCACTTTTTTTAGTAATTTGTAATTTAGACCAGACGACATTAAAAATACATGTTCTCAAGGTGTGCAGCTTAGACAGAGCTTACAGTTAAAGAGTTAAAGGAGGTGATAATATGGGAGCTCTGCTGAGTTGGAAAAAGCTGCGCGGGGTGAGGAAGGGAGCTTTGGTTCACTCTCTCATTGTTCTTTCTTTCTCTGCCATGTTGGACATGTTAATGGAGTTGTTAAACATTAATTATTTATTGTGATACTGTAAATAAATCAGATATGGATGTGGCCTCTGTGTGTGTGCGTGTGTGTGTGTGTGTGTGTGTGTGTGTGTGTGTGTTTGCAGGGTGAGTGAGTTAAGCATGGAGAGATCTGAGGCTCTAATCAGACCATTCCAGTCAAGAAGGCCTGGACCACATCACCCATATCACTGTGAGACAGCTTATGGCACACCTGGAACAACATACACACACACACACTTGTATACAAAATGAACAGTCTTTAGTATTAGATACTTTCCAACTTTTTTTCTATGCTTTCGACGAGTTGTGTGCATGCCTGTTTGAATGTGTTCGTGTGTGTGCATGTGGCCTTTGCCACAGCTCTAGTTTCTACTCCAGCATAAGGTTACCCAGTGTGGTCTGTGATAGTCATTCTGATCCCGAAAGCTGCAGCAGTGGCACAGCTTGTGGAGGACCGTTTTCTCCCTCTCCAGTTTTTGCTTTTTACAGCATATTGTACACACATGATCTGTAGACTTCTTGCTAAGTAAGGTAAGGTGTGTGTTGCCTTTTATAGCTCTGTCTGTGAGCCTGTCTGGGCAGTTCATGCTGTAGTTCCCATTACCATTACCTAGTTGCTTTCTTTAACAGAAATAGAGAATATTTTGGATTGCGGCTTTTGAAATTAAGTTCCTAAACCTGAGACCACTCTTCACATGCCTTAAATTAGATTTAATTCTCTTTTTAAGAGGATGCAGGATCTTAATCTAAACATATAACTCAACAGATCTCCAGCTCCACTGTAAGGTAAATAATAAATTAAAGGTAAATAGCTGAATCAGTGCAACCATCTTGATCTGTTCTGGAAACAATTAGTCTTTCCGGAGAGTCGGAGCAGTCATGCGTCTTTCAATTACTTTTAGAGACAGACATGTAAGCAGTTTCTGTCACATTAAGCAAAATCAAATAATGATGGCTTCTTGGATTATTGAAAAAACATTAGGAATTGGTCAAGCAGAGCAATGTCATTGGCTAACTTTCAGGTATTGATCTAGTGTTTTTGTCCAGTGGACTATTTTAAGATCATGAGAAAGTTCTGGTTGCTCAGAGGTTCACGTTACGTCATTTCAGTCATGTGGTTAAAGAGGAGAGGAGTGAAGGGGTTTGATTTGATCAATCATTTATCATTGCTACATGTTGCAATCCTACATTAGAGTTGACCTTGAAGCTGTCTCATTGATTTTTGTTGGCAACTTTTTCACATCAGACATATTTACCAGTTACAAATGAACCTTCTTCCTGTGCGCACAATCGATATAGTTTTTGTTTCTCTTACCCCCTCATCATCATCTGTTCCTTCCCCTCTTTCCTTGTCAGAGCTGCTGTCCCATCATCCTGTCTGTCCATCCACCCACCTATCAAGTCCCATTCTCTCTCTCTGTCACTTTCCTTCTTTTGCATTCTGTCCTCATCCCACCCAGTCCTCCCACCCACATCCGTCACCCCAACAATTTTCATGTCATCCTTCTTATTCCCTCTCCCTCTTTCTCTTTCTCTCTCTCTCTCCCTCTCTCCCCCAGCAGGATTGGTATCACTGGCGTTGGTTTTAGGTGGTGACTCATCTCTGGAGTCTTTAATTAAACATCTGCGGGCGTCACCACTCGGTCACACACACACACATGCACACATGTACAGTATAAGTACACTGCACTGCACACAGATGCACACTCAGACGAAAGCACGCACGCACACATACACACACACCTCATGGATCGGTTTACTAACTACTGAATGATCTTCATGCTAATGAAAAGTTTGTGTAAATTTAAATGCAAAGACAAACATCATGGTTTTCCTTTACGGCTAGAGGAAATTGAGGGGCACAGTACAGTTTAAAAGTGAGGCCTGGTGTCTGGAGGAAGTTAGACCCGTGCTATCACGACGCAGTCAGTTAATTATGCACTAATGTATGCGCAGCCCCAGTTACCCTGTCCTGTCTGCTCCTCCTACAGCCTGCATCGGGGTCACTACAGGGTGTAATATGGGCGAGAAAGAGAAATAATGTGTGCACATGCAGGTCAGTGAATGTATGAACTAGTTCATAATTGATACTGTGTATGTACAATAGATAACAAGGTGGAAGAGGTTGTGTTTCATAATTTGGGTGTAAAAAATCATAAGTTTATGCCAACAACTGGACACAGTGACTTGAACAGTGATTTTAGCATTTAACAAATAAGCCCTCCATTAGCTGCACTTACATCCAAATGCTAAGCTGTTCCTTTTGTTTAACGTTTGTTGTTTTCCTTTCTCAATTGCATGACTCACTGCAGTGCCTCTTCAATAACAGACTGTGGAAAGAACTTTACTACTACATCTTTCAAATCATCTCCTGCCACTGATACTGTATAATCTCTTTTTTTCTTTCTTCCCATATTCTGGCTGCCTCACCCTGTTCCTCCTCTTTCTGCCCTCATTTCTGCTTCTCCCTCTCTCTCTCACTCGCCTTTCAGTTGCTGGTTGCCAGAGGGATGGGTATCTAAGAAACAACGAGTCATGATAGAACATGTGGTTTCAGACGTCATATTCTTGTCACCTGATGACAATTAACACAAAACAAACCCTTAACCATTGACAGAATCACACTGACTATCTTTCTCTCTTTGTCTCTCGCTCTACAGGTGAAAAAAGAACAGAGGGGGCAGTCAGTTTGTCCCGTTACTGTAAGAGCTGCTGAAGACTGGTACTCTGCTGCCAAATCTGGTGACTGAGCCTCCTGTCTGTCTATCTGTGTGTGTGTGATTGTCTTATCCTGGGGTCCCAAGGCTTTGCACTGGCTGAACTGCAGCCATGGAGGTGGCCCTGGTAGACTTTGAGAGCCTGGATGACCTTGATGTCAGCCTTGGGGATGAGGTGGACACCTATGCTGATGAGACCACAGCTCTCACGGTGGACCTGCCCCCAGAGCACAACAGCCCAGGCAGCAACTACCATCTGCGAGCCCCTCAGCTTTCCTCTTCGCCTTCCCACCATAGTCCTGTGCCCTCTTGCATTTGGGAATCAACTTCATCTTCACCCATTCCACAGACACAGACTCTGGGAGTACCCCAGTCCCCAATGATGCCAACTCCAACCAGGCGGGGGCGCAGTAGCTGCGCCAGCATGATCTCCAACTGGAAATTGCTACTGAGCAGTGAGGGCACTAAGGAGAGTGAGACAATCTTCAGTCGGCTCGCTAAGGAGTGCTGCGAGGATCTGTTTGTAGATAAACGAGGGCTGGATGATGGAGACCAGAAAGTCATCATCAACATTGCTGGTCTTCGATTTGAGACGCAGCTCAAAACCTTGGACCAGTTTCCTGACACACTGCTAGGAGACCCTTTGAAGAGGATGGACTACTTTGATCCAATGAGGAATGAATACTTCTTTGATCGGAACCGACCCAGTTTTGACGGGATATTGTATTACTACCAGTCAGGGGGTAAGGTCAGACGACCAGCTAATGTTCCCCTTGATGTGTTTGCAGATGAAATTTTGTTCTATGAGCTTGGAAACGAGGCCATGGAGCAGTTCAGAGAAGATGAAGGATTCATAAAAGACGTTGAGATCCCTCTACCTGCTAATGATGTGTATAGACAATTCTGGCTGCTGTTTGAGTACCCGGAGAGCTCCAATGCAGCGAGGGGTGTAGCACTAGTGTCTGTTTTTGTTATTGTCATATCCATCATTATTTTCTGCATGGAAACTCTTCCAGAATTCAGAGATGACTCTGACCCAGTTGTGCCCACACCTGTACAATCTTTCAACCAATCCAGTGGTTACTCCTCTGTGGCTCCACCCAGTGCGAAGCCCACAACTTTCTCCGATCCCTTCTTCATCATTGAGACTGCCTGCATCGCTTGGTTCTTCTTTGAGCTGTGTGTGCGATTTTTGGTCTGTCCTAGCAAAAAGGAATTTTTCCACAACCTCATGAACATCATTGACATTATATCCATCATCCCCTATTTTGTTACTGTGGTTACAGAATTGGTCACAACGCCAGAAGAGAGCTCAGGACAGAACATGTCTTTGGCCATTCTTCGTATCATCCGCCTTGTCAGGGTGTTTCGTATATTCAAACTCTCCCGTCACTCCAAGGGGCTGCAGATCCTGGGTCAGACTTTGAAGGCCAGTATGCGTGAGCTTGGCTTGCTCATCTTCTTCCTCTTCATTGGAGTCATCCTCTTCTCCAGTGCTATCTACTTTGCTGAGGTAGATGAGCCTAACACACAGTTTGTCAGCATACCCGATGGCTTCTGGTGGGCTGTGGTTACCATGACCACTGTAGGCTACGGGGACATGTGTCCCATTACCATGGGGGGTAAGATGGTGGGCACCTTGTGTGCCATCGCGGGTGTGCTGACCATTGCTTTGCCTGTTCCTGTTATTGTTTCCAACTTCAACTACTTCTACCACAGAGAGACAGAAGCAGAGGACAAGTTGCCTTTGGCAGATGCGCTTGAGGAAGCCATGAAGGCTGAGACAAGTACCAAACAGGGTAGCAGCACCTCACTCAATATAGCCAATGGCATCTGGCAGAGTGACAAAGGGATATAACTGTCGAAGGAGGAGGGGAGGAGGGGAGGAGGAGAGACTTTGCCACAAAGCAGGGGAGAAATATTAAAGAAGAGAATAAAGAGGAAATTAACTGTTATGATTTCCTTTAAAAAAACAAAAAGGTTAAATGAGACATTTTGTTTGTACCTACTGATACTAAATATGTTTTATAATGATATACAGGACATACCGTACTTACCTCTTTAGTGTCTATTATGGAAACGACACGTTGAAAATAAGCGGAAGAATTCCATCCATAGTCATGTTCAGGATTGTATGTCGACATATTTCAAATTCACTTTGTGTTAGGACTCTTCTTTTAGTTGCATAGAAGCAGAACAAATCCATCATTGTCATAATTCAGCACTATGTATGTTTAAAGTTGTATTTTTATAATCTTGGTCTTATTTTTATTGTCTTGGCCAATAATCCTAATGCTTATAAAATGAGATTGAGATTTTGGCCAATATAAAAGTTAAATCCTGCAAGCCAAAATGTTGATATGATTATAAGTGTCAACTGCATTGCTGAGCTACTTCTTGGTTCATCTTATAGGACTGACCTTTCTGCTGCTGGAAAAGCTGACAAATCATTAGATTTTTATGATGAGTTATTGGTTATGGAAAGGTGAGCATTGTGTCTGTGCAGCCCACAATTTCTAACCAAGGCGAAACTGTAACTGAGATTTATATCGGACAATTTGGGTAATGCCTTTTATCTCTCATCTTCTTCAAAACAGCTGCTTGAGGCATATGGTCTGTGGCGCCCAGTAGATGCTGCTGCTGTCTGCGGATGAACTGTGCAAAATAATAACTGATAGGGATGTTGGCCAACCATACAGACAAATGAGACCAAGGTTGTTAAAAAGGCTTTAAAAAAAAACACAAAAAAAAACCCAAACACAATTTTCCTATAAATGTCTGAATGTGTAACTTGTGTATTGTGTCTAGATTATAGCCCTGCTGTGTTTATTAGTTCAAAAATGTATCACGGTTCTGTTGTATCTATTCATTCTCTCTGATAAGTAGCATGGGTAAAAATCCTCCACTATTAATGGCAGTCTAACTGACTCCATGCTATGTATTATAATGGAGTGCCTTAAATTATGTATTTGTCATACTGTTGAATTTGCCATACATAATCTTACTGTAACACCTATGTTCATCATGGATAAATACGTATTTTTGATTTCAGTTTGGTTGAAAATGTAGAAGTTAAAACCTTTCTCCATTCTAGCGTTTGTTTGTGTGTATGAGTTCTTTTCCAAAATTCTGTCAAACTAAGAAAAAAAAATGCATTCTGACCTGAAATACAACCTAACATAGCCAAACTTTGTGAGGCAGATTCTATCCTTCAGAATTTGGATTTCATGCTATTAACATCATCATTACCATCCATCAGTGGATATTTTATTGAGCAAGTAAAACTTTCAGTTACACCATTATTAGAAAATTATGAAAAAACACATTAAGTGAAAAAGAGGGAGAAGAAGCCAAAGATAATTGCTTTATACAGGGGATAAAGGGAACTGTTGCAGGGCCAGGAGACATTAGACGAAAACGTCCCATGATCCGTCTTATTTTGTAGGCATAACGGAAAAATTATGCTGCAACAGTGCAATGTGAGTATTTCTTTCATTAGGTTTTTTCTGAATATAAAAATCTTGGAAAGTAAATCCAGACTCCAGGAATACAATATAATCTCAAACTGGTTGAGCATTGGATTATGTGCATTTGTATGTGTTTCCTGTGTTTGACAACCAGCTTCAAGAGGATAATGATTATTACAGTGATTATACAGTATGTCAGTTTTTATGATATCGTCAGTCTCTCGTCTGTGAAGCCACAGTTGTGCAATGATTCAGAAGTAGAGTGGCCTGAGCTGACCTGTGTCGTCATGGCTACAGCAGATGAGGGTTTATTACAACAAGACCATGACACTGTATTTGTGTTTGGATGTATGATAGCATTTCAGTATATGATTTACTGTTATGTGGATGCAATATATTCTGAGATTTTAAATCATGTCTTCTCATCTTTTATGTTCTCCGGTGTGTTTATAGAAGGGTGTGTGTTTGTGTGCATGCAGGTGTGTGTGCATATGAGAGACAGACAGAGGGAGAGAGAGAGAAGTTTGCGTTCTTGTATTTTCTCCTTATCTCCATCGGTGTCCCCCTTCAGGGAAGAAAATCCCTCGTTATATAAGATTTCGTCACTACTTTCATTAACCTGTCTCTGCTTTCACTGTAATGTTAGTGCCACACATACACATACACACACGCACACACACGCACACGCACACACACACACAAATATAGAGGTCACAGCAACAAGGCAAGTGGAGCAACTGTATCACTGGAAGTCTTCCAGACAACAACAGGATGCCAGTGTCTGGTTAACATGGAGGAGCCTGGAAGCTATTAATGCTAGCTAGCATCACCTGATACCCTTCTCTCTGGATTCACCTCAACACCTCGTCTCAGGCCGAGAAGGCTCCTCAAAGCTTAACATATGGGTTCAGTAAATACTAGAAGCAAAAAAAAATAAAAAATGAAATCATTTTAGAAATCATTTCCCCATTTTATTTTTTGTGTGAAAAAATATCTCACAGTCACCAATGAGATCCTAAAATAAGCGTTCGTTTCCCGCAAGTGTGATGCAATGTGAAAAAGCACGAGACTCTTTATGGTGTAAGAAGTGAGTCTAATTTCTTCATACCAATTTACAACGAAAAAATATGTGTCATGCATATTCATATGAGGTAGCTGGTGGGCAAAGTTTCTGTCACAATATTCAAGGAATAGTAATCCGCAGATTATTAGAGATTTCTGTTGCTGATATGCAAAAGACACAACACTAAGGGGATGAGACTAACTGTTTGTTGCAAATTATTCAGAATTAATAGTTAACTTTTATATATTGCTCATAATAATCAATCAACTTGCCAAGTTCTATTTTTAGATTTAAAGTGTAGTTGCTACTTCATGATGAGGACATGCCTCTCGTTCGTGGGCAAATCTACAATATGTCACACAACTGATTAAAGGGTCATAGTATAATATATTAACATAATGTGGAGGGCTTCATTTCAGGAAGCTATTTTAATAGAGGAATATAATAAATGATTATGCAGAATTCACATTTCAAAAGCTAAGCAATCAGGTTTAGATGCATTTTCTTTAGTGACTTGCTGTTACAGTGAATTCCTGCACATGTGGCTGAATAACATGTGTAGCATAAACATAGACATAAACAAAAATCTAAACTTAGATGCAGAAAATACTGTAAATGTGACTGCATTATTGAGATATCAGACATGGGGACAAGTTTGACCGTGTTCATGCAGAAGATGAAAATCAAGCAATAGAGTAGACTTGCAGGGCGTTTTTTTTTTAATAAAGCTATCATAACAACTTTTGATTTGCAAGAAATGTCTCATTAGCAATGCAGATAAAGTTGCACTCACAGGCAACTTTAGAGCTGAATTTTGTCCTGTCATATCACAACTGCTGTGTTATTATGCAGAGTTGGGAACAATGAAACTAACACACAACATTTGAGACTCTCAGAATGCCATTGAAGAGAGCTGATGAGTGTTATTTGACAACTCTTGATCTGCAAATTGTTTTCCAACTGCTGTGGTAAAACTGATTTGCATTTCCTCCAACCTGACAACAGGAACCCTAAACTATCAATGGATGTATGGCCCAGATTACGACCATAGGAAATGAGGGACATCCAAGGACAAAGAGTGAAAACAGAGCTGCTGTTGGAAAGTGAGAAAGGAGGGATGAATGACACTTGGAAGGAGACGAGATCTGAGTGTTCACACGCTACCTGGTCTCCGGTAATGGACTGTCACCCGCATAGATAGGTTACAAGCAGGTACGGAAATAGGTTAACAAGCGATAACTGCCAGACACATAAATCGGTATGTTCACACATACGCACCCATGCTCTCACACACAGACACACCCCCAAATGCAAAGCAAAATGATGTCCTAATGTGGTGCAGCATTTGTAATTTGTGTTATTGAAGTACAGGAAGAAAAAAGTTCCAAGTGCTCCTCTGACAGTGTAAACACACAGTAGCACTGCTGAATGTAAAACTTACAAAAGCTTTACCCCCGAAGGCACATATTTGATATTTGAACCAAAAGGAGTAAAATAGACAGAAAGTTAAAACACTAACTTTAAAGTTACTTTAATGTTTGAAGTAAAGTTACTAGTTGCTATAGTTTCCCCGCTCTTGTTACAGTTTGGGAGGGAGCACAAAAGAAACGGTTTGGGAATGGACTTTTGTATTTCACCCAAAAGGCCACGTCTGCACCGAAGAGGCCTTTCCCCTTGCCTGCTTTTCCGGCGCTCTCCTCCTCTCTCCTCATGCCACTCAGAATACACATCTTCACCAACACATAATGCTCTGTGTTGCTCTTGGTTCAAAAACAGCAAACAATTGTCCAAGGATATATTCAACTTTTACTGTTACTGTTAAAAGTAATTAAGATACACATATTTAACAGATGTAGATGTCTTTTCCCAGGACAGGATCGTTGTCTGTGATCAAGGTTCAGGTTTATAAACTGGCAATAGCAGCTGCACTTTGAGTAGAAACTAATTTGATTTCCATGGATTCAAACTCAAATTTGAAAAGGACATTCCCATCTGAAATGTTAAATCCAAATATCATACATCAAATCAGTCAGAACTAAAACAGCTTTTGATATTAATCTTTGAGAGTCTGTCTCGTGATTTATCCAGAATCTGCGTGTGTGCGCATGTGTGTGTGTGTTCCATATTCTCATGGCTCTGTGGGATTTTAACCACAGCTAGTCAATCCGACTCCATCCTTTACAAGGTCGGGTAGGTCAATAAACTTGTATTCCAGTCACCGGATACCTCATCAAAATTGTAATCGGTAATGTAATCCAAACTCAGTGATAGTGACTTCCAGATTACTTTCAGCATTTTTTGTGTAAATAAATAGGCTACGGTATAATATATGGGTTTATATGGGATTATATCTTAAATTTACAAATTCTTAGTTTCTCACTCTCACCTCAAAACTGTTTCCCCACACAGTTGCTTAAAAGTTACTAATGAACCAAACATCAATATACGCACATACACTGTATCCTCCACTGTGCCATATATGCACACAGCTCTCCCACACATGTATATATATGTGTGTGGGAGAGCTACTCTGAGTGTCAGGCTGCATGTGTGCGTGCGTGCGTGCATGTGTGCATGTGTGAACGCGTGCCTGTGTGTCCATCAATCAAACGTATTGAGTAGCCAAAGCAAGCACTACATATAATGTTATATCTTTTTAAATTATTACTATAGTTATTTTGATATTGGTAATTTATATGGGCTGGATACGTTTCATCTATAGTCTCAGGATATTAGAATTTAATTGAATAGAGGGATAATATGAAGAGTTTGTCATTCCTGAAGACTCACAGACGGTGCTGTCAAAGTTTTTAAATAATAAGGCTTCTGACTGAAAGGTCAATTCCTGCATCAGCAGGATAAATCTGTGTAGAAAAAGTGAAAGAGCTGTGTCTGCCACTCCATCATTACCACCACTGACACGTCTTTGGGCAAGGCCCTTAAACAAAAATACAACTATTTTACCTCAGAATAATGGTTTCAAAATCATTTTGATGGTACACTGACTTGTAAAAGGGAGAATGGTGCACTGAACACCCTTTCTGGCACTAAACATCACTAACTATTGGTCTTCAGCTAGCTGTGGCCTGTGCTCAGTATTCTCAGTATGGACATCATGGCAGAGGCGAAGAGACTAGCTCCTAGCATCTACATTTCAGCACACCACTGCTGTGGGTTCAGATGTTTCCAGAGATTAGCCAAATGCTCACTTGACATGAGTGGACAGCAAGATAGCTAGTTTATGCTGAGATGATGATTTTGTGTTTGTTGCCTGAGCAACTGATAAGCTTTGTTTCTGTACATAAACTGTTAGCTTCCGTTTCTAGCACCCTTAACCACTTGGACTCAGAGCCCAACAGACTTTATGTGACAGTGTCCTATAATTACCACTTCTGTCGAAAGAGGCTGCTGCTGCTGCTGCTGCTGCTGCTGCTGCTCAGCAAAAGTTACATAGTGTTGCTTTAAATGCTCCACTAGAGCATCTGAAGGCAACAAATCACACTACGACTATTGGCCTGTTTTAATTGTGTGAATGGATCACAGGTCTCCAAGAATAACAGAAGGGGTGGTTAAAAACCAAGTTCTTATGAGACCAACTCAGAACAAAACTGTGTTTCATTGCAGCCAGTCATGGGATGCATTAAAGTGGTAAACCTCTCATTCTTGTCATTTACATTTCACACACAAGTGTGTGATGATGACTCCTCTGAGTTGTTTTCAGCTAGTTATTTCTCCAGAAACATAAGAAACATGAAAAACAATTTATCTGAAAATCTGATTTATAAAAGCAGTATTACAATGTTGCAGTTGTTTACCAGTTTAATTGGAAAACAGCCATAGCAAGGAATGGGCCGTTTTGAACAGATCTGCTTTCTCTCTGGAAAGACTCACAGGACTGATAAATACAACTTGCTATAGATTTAAAATGGTTAAAGGACTTATTTTCTATGTATTTAACAGATATGATAAGGAAATTATCAAAATAATTGATTATAGTCACATTAGTCAGTATGTGTAAAATCAAAACATGATTTTGATTATTAAAGGCGAATATAGACATTTAATCCTGAACCTATGGGCATTACACTGTGGCACATAACTCACTAGGAAATACCATCTAAATTAAAGGGATGATAAGATGAAGACATAAGATGTCAAGAGAGGAGAAAGGTGAAGATGTGAAGAGTAAAACAGTCGGAATTAAGACAAATGGAGCACCGCCAGTCTGCTTTACAAGGAATAGACGATCCTTCGTGCGGGGCATCATCATTAGACTGTGTCTTCATCTAATCAAGTGGGCTCTAAATTTAGAGAATGAAGGAGGAGGAGGAGGAAAAAAGATTAGAAACAGAAAACTGTCAATCTGCTGCTGTTTATTAGTCGCATCACCAGGTCTTGCTGAGTTAGTCTGAAAGATCATAAGATCATACACACACAGACACACACACACAGACACACACACACACACACACACACACACACACACACACACACACACACACACACTCATTCATTAAAACATGTAAGTTTTTCTCCCTGGTGAAACCTGACAACATCTGTTTAATTCTGTCCACTCAATCAACAGACGTAATCTAAATGATCCCTTCCAGATCCCACAGATTACACATCTTCAAGACAGACAAACAAACACAGGGTGAAAGTTGGTCACATAAGGCTTGGGCATCTTAAGGTGAAGAATTTTCTAGAACTTAAATATCTGTTCACAATTTGTTGAGATGATATTGATAAATGATAAATTTAAACAAGACTAAGAGTCTGCAGCCACTTTAATGGGGCAGTTCTCTGAGCTTGAGCTAAATGCCAACTTGCTAACATGCTCACACTGCCAATGCTCACATGCTTTAGCAAGTGTAATGTTTGCCATGTGCACCATTTTAGTTCAGCATATTATCTAACATTTGCTAATTAGTGCAGCTGAGGCTGAAGGTAATTTCATTAGCTTTGCATTTTGTGAATCTTGAAGATATACTGATGCATCTTCTTGAAGATATACCTGTGGGCTTTCTCTGCATGTTAATAAATGTGGGGACAGCCAACGAATTAACAAGTAAGGACTCAGGTGCACTAACATGCACATGTACATGCAGTAACATGGCTACCAAAACACAGAACAGAGAACCTTCAACTGCCGAGAAGATAATCTCCCTCCTGTCTATACCGACTCACGCGTGCCCAGTCTCTGTCAAGTGATATGCATTTTCAGGTGCCATAGTTCATACGTAGATTATTTCTGATACAGAGCGGTGGCCTGGACTGGCAACAGCTGTGTGGACTTATGGGGGCTTTGTTCTCTGCACAGAAAATAGTTGTTTGCTGCTATATTGTTGTTTAAAGTCTTGTTTACTGAACCTGTAATGTGTGAGTTGAGATTGTGGGATTCTCAGAGTTAAAAGGCTTACCTTCAGCAGCCAGATGATGGAGAAAACATACTAGATTAACTCACTTCAACTGATAGATATACCACAGAAACACACACATATGCCCACACATGCAAGCTATACAGTATGAAGTAAAAAAACCTATCTCTAATACCTTAAGCCCTCTCTCGAGTGTAAATTAGGGGCCATGCATACACAAACACAAGCTTGCATACAGCTTGCACATACAGTCTCATACTACAGCAGGCATGTGTATGTAGACCAGCACACACACACATCTTTGAGATATGTGTGAGATGGCGTGTTTTTACATACATGTGTGTGATAAAATTAAAGGAAAAATCTACATAAAGAGTGATAAAGTAAAATGTTGTTCCACCATGAGCCTCCAGTGCAACTTCAATCCCCAAGTCTCAGAAACTGTATTAAAGATTCCATCCAAATGATGGTCCAATACCCCCCTCCCTCTTCCCCCACAGTTGGTGAAGTGGTGAGCATGAGCCTCATGATTTGCATGATGTGACTCATGAGGTTCATGATCTGTAAAGAAGCATCTTCATCCTTAACACTTTTCCATTCAGTTATTCAGGCGTTTCCTTCTGTCATGTGTTACCCCTCTGTAGCTTGTATTAGCTTATGAAAGTTCAGTAAATGGATTGCATTAATTTATCAAAAGAGCCTTGGGTGTCATCAATTCACACAAGCACTCACACAGTAGGCAATGGCCTAACCACTGGAACCAATGGTGTCTTAGTGTTTTGCTTAAGGGCACTTTGACATGTAAGCAACGGGAGCTGGGGGGGGGGAATTAGACCCAGATTTAGTTTATTTACATAAGTAAAGCATGGAGCATTCAAGGTGTACTATCAAGCCTTCTGTGTGTCAGATGTCACGTGCCTGTGACCAAGTTCCCATGGTCTTGCAGCGACATCACTTAGTGCTGTTTTTGAACTCCTCTGTCTTTCTTTTTCTTGCCTTTCACTCATGCCGAACTATATCCAATCGGGCGTAAACAACACCTCTCCCGCCTCGTCCCCATATGATCAGCATTTGTCATCTGATAGCACAGGATCTTTTAACCAAGTAAACACACAAATACAGACTACAAAATCTTACTCAGAGAGCAACTTTCACTTGTTTTAACTTTAACTTGATAATCTGTTATATTAATGGGAGTGTGTTTTTGAAAAAGAGAGAAAGAAAAAAAAACGACAAAAAAGAGCATGACAGTGTCAGATGGAGACAGTTTCTGAATGTCATGAGGCGGTAAAGGTCACAACTCCTCATCGAATCATCATCTTAAAGGTCATCCTCTTTTCTCCTTGGTGCTCCATCTCCATTGATCAGTAGAAGGGAGGCAATGACACTCTATCAGTATAAAAACCAGCCAACCTCTCTGTCTGTCTGCCTCTCACACAAAAAATCAAAACATTATGACAAACACCCACAAACACCTGTCAACCTGATCATGTGCCGTCAAATCACCTAAATATGCTCTGTTCACCCTGTTGCCAGGCGGATTAGTGAAAAGGTCATTTACTTTTAGAGGTATCATCAGTAAAGAGACAGGCGGCTTCCAGCGCTCTAATTTTAGCCATGTCAGTCATTTCCTCAAATTAAATTTTCATGGGCTTTGATAATCCAGGAGAGGAGAGGAGAGGAGAGGAGACACAACACTATTAAACTTGTGATTTCTTTAAATTGATCTTCTCCTGCATATGGACCCCAACACCTATCAGTTTTACAGACCCCACACCGTATTTTCGCTCTGTCTTGACAAAGCCAGCTGACTGGCTGGATCAGTAGCTGGTGTTGGACAGCAGCAGATGTGTGTGTTATCCGTATGATCCATCCACACTCATTATATAAGAGGATCTCTCCACAGGTAACAGGCCATCTGTCAGAACATGGAGCACTGATATCAAATGGTCTGTCCCAGCCCCGTGCCAACACATGTTACCATTCAGGCAGGAGTGTGAAAGGTGGATTAGCTGATCAAGTGAGTATGTGGTGTAGCTTGAGGGTTAAGGCACCGACTGTGAATATCGACACCCCAGATTCAACCCTGCCTGGAGGACTTCCTTGCACCTTTCTCTTCCTTCATTGCCTGTCAACTTTTTACAATCTATGATAAATATTTCTGTCTACGGTGTTTGTTTTTAAGTGTGTCTGCAGTGGGATTGTGGTCAACAGATTCAACATGATATACATTTATTCTTATATTTTCAACTACTACAGTTTTTTTTTAGTGCTTTATAAAATCAGAATTTCACATGTTATTGTAATCTACAAGTATACTGCAGTGAGTGGAGACAGCAGGTATAGTGTACAAAGTTGGCACAGGTGCAAAGTTGAATCCAAATCATCGGACTCAAATTTTGATTGAAGATTTTATTTCTGAAGTGTTTCTTCGGTTCAAGGATTTCAAAGAAAAACAATGTTTTTATGTTTGTTTGAAGTGTATTCTCCAGGCTGGGTTTGGCTGAGAGATCTGGTAGACTTTTTGATATCACAGCAGCATGCTTAATTCCCACCCCAGCTGTACCATCCTCCACACTGCTCAACGCTCCATCATAGGGGTATTTTATAAAATGATATATCAGTCCAGACGGTTATTGTCAAAAGTCAGTGTTTTCATTCTGAAATCAGTAAATCCATTAAGTAAATGATAAGAAACAGGAAGAGAAAAGAGAAAGCCACTGTAAATTAATGAAAACTAATAGGGGTGAAGAGGGGGTTTGGTTTTCATTTCATAAAGAAGCGAGACTCTCCCCTCAACTTAGGAAAAACTGCAATATTTATGCAATTCTACATACAATAATAAAAATAGATATGTATTACATCTGATGATGCCATATGTAAGTGATCAGATGTTAGAATATCTTTCATAATCAAACCAATGAGTCAACCATTATGTTTGTTGGCCTAAAAGAGTTGATATAGAGCAGCAGTAACTGCAGTAAATAGCTAATAGCTAATTGTGTCTCAAATTAAGAGTGGCAGGAAGCACAGGCTGGTAGTTAATATCTATCAACAGCAACTATAAAAATACATGGTACGAGACAAACAAGGGAAGCATCATTTATTCATTTGAAGTCACAAACAGGATTCCAAAAACACTTTGGCTTTGGTTACAATATGTCACAATGGAGCTAAGGGAAGTCAATGATTTTTGCTCCTAAAACATGAAAAGCATCATTGTGCCTAGTTACAAATTACATCAGCATTACTTGTTTGAATTCCTAGTATTTCCTGCAACCATTTCCTAATTGGAAATGAGGAAACACCAGAGGCCGCTTACACTTAAGGAGACAAGGAGTGAAAGAGTGTAGTGTTCAAATAGCACATCACAGGACTAGTTATCACCTCTCATGTGAACATAAACTTAAGAACCTTCCAGATAAGTGCCCTGCAGCTAAACTCGGAGCTTGGCTCAAACCCCAAGTGTTTTTGTCTGGGATGTTCCATTTAAAAAAATGGTGGGATTCATGATTTTTTACACACAAGTCAGCTGATCAACCACTGACATCCACACTTCCATCAGCAGTCTGTTTTTGTTTAGTGGAAACAGAATTCACTGTAAAAAATGTTCTTAGCATTTTAGATATTAAACGATGTTGATAATTCTATCTCAGAATCAGGATCAGAATCAGATTTATTCATCACTACCATAATATGCATTTCATCATATGAGCGAAATACCGTACTCCATAGATCAGGGTGCAGGTCACATTTAAAAACAACAAAAGACACAGTATACACAGGGCACAGTATTTGTGTGACATTAACTTAAAAAAACATGAAAAGAGAGCAGCATTAAAAACTTTTTATAAGAGCAACTTAAGATAAGATATAAAAAAGTATAGTACAGTACCCTACAACATAAGCTAAGTCAGCAGTTATACCTCCACCAAGGTTGCCCTCATCAGAGGGAGAAACGTTGGTTTCTGAGACCTCGTTACCCAGTGCCTCATCAGAGCAAAGCTTTCAGATTCCAAACAAGCGTAATTGTGACCGCACAATATCTGCATATTCATGTGGGCTGAAGGAAGAAATTGATTTTGGTTATCCCGTGACTTTCCACCCTTCACCAAACTTCAGAGTAAGCATCCACATCAGTTATCCTCATGCCTGTTGCTTGCTCATTCGGAGTATGTTCGGTTAGCTTCATATACTGTAAATATTGTAACACAAATCCGGTAAAATGTTGACTGGAGAAGAACCAATTACCACAACAGCTATGGATTAGTGGAGGTCTGCACTTACCTGATACATAGATACAATTTTAAAAGTATGAAAAAACTTTTTAACCAGCTTAGGTAAAATAAAGTTGCCTTTAAATAAAACAAAACTCAACATTCAAGACTTGTATGGTAGACTGATAATAAGGACTCAAAAAGGCTTAACTTCACAAAAAAACATGCAACCTGATGTACTAAGAATACAGTGTTTACATTTCTGCTTGCTGAGCTAAAAAAAAAAAAAAAAAATTAGTTGATTTCTCATAATGTCATTTTGGTTTAATCTTGTGATGGAGCGATGGACTGTCTGTGCAGACTCCTAAGCTTGATATTTTCTGAATGGGCAGAAAAGGAAAAGTTATTCCAAGCTGTTGAGTGACTCTGTTCTTGAAGTGTAATTTTCAGCCACTGCAAGAACAAGATGATGGGCATAACCCTAAAACACAGAGATGATTCAAGTCCAGTCGAGCTGAGTCCAGCCAGGTTGAGATAAGTATGAAACAGCTGATCTTAGTTAGAATTAGTAGCAAAATAGATAAATAGTAATTCTGAAAGAATGAAACACAATTTCAAGGATAATAATGTGTTTAAGGATGCTATGCTGTCTTACCTGTCGGCCATGTTTTTCTTAAGACTACAGACAAATATGTTGGAAACGAAGAAGATATAACATCTCAGGCTACACCAAGTCCAGAAAACCAGCTCTGGAGCCTGCCTGAACAGCAGCTCTATTCTGAGGGAGAGAGAGAAGACACATTGAAACTCAAAAAGTCTACTACAGCACATTTGTAATTGTTAAATTGATGTCAGTCTTTTTGTACAAAGGAATAGCCAAACCATAGCTTTAACCATAACATACCGATGACCAAAACAATACCTGTGGATGAATAATTGTGGATGCCTCTCTGACTTATATTGTTATATGCCTGTTTCTTTATGCTAAGCCTTACACATACCAGGCAGGTGTGAGAATGGTATCAGTCTTGCCTGTGTTATGTACTATATTTTCAGTGTGTTTGTTACCTCTGCCTGCTCTGGAGTACGACGTAAAACCACAGCATGACAGGAAGGAGTAGGTACGATAGGATTCTCGCAGGGAGTCCGAACATGCTCACATAAGTCACGGCATTACCCAGCAGAACTGAAACACATATGTTGACAAAAGCGATTTTTTACAGAGGGTAAGTGTAACAAATCTAAATGTTCAGCCTCAGTTCTGAAAGTAACAAGACATACTGGAACGTCTCTAATGACAACAAAAGCTGTCCATCTTAATGTAGTTAACTCTGTGTGTGTGTGTGTGTGTGTGTGTGTGTTTGTCTGTGTGTGTGTGTGTGTGTGTGTGTGTGTGAGAGAGAGAGAGTGCCGGCCATACCATTCTTTACCATGTCAAAATGGAGAGGAGGTTCTTGAACTGCTTGATTTCCGTTCGAGTCGCCCGTCAGCATCGTCTGCATGTGTGTGTTGCCTATAAAAGATGTCAGCGTAGCCTTCTTCTTTTTTGCGTTCATCTCCTCATCTTCCTCTATGGCGGTGTTCACATGCGTCCACGTTTTACCTTGGTTATAGTTGAGCTGCCCTTGAGATAGTTTCTGTATCATTATATATGGGGCAAGATCTGCACACGAGGGGGAAAGACATGAAAGAGAAATGAAACAGGTTGATCAGATTTAGTCTGTATGTAACAAAAATAAATGACTTTACAACTGTAATTTCCCCCTGTATTTTTACCCACCATTACGCAGAAGGAAATGAATGGCGTCTTTGTAGCCACTGTAGTAGGCTTGTTCCAGCTCCTGGAACAGAATTAGATGTTACAAAATAGTCTTTCAGAGAGTCTTTGTGTGTTAGACAGATGCCGTACATTCACAATGATTCATCAAAATGACAGACTGAGATCTGCACATTTAGAGTTTAGCATCCAGTGAGATACAACAAGGGTCTGACCTTTAAAGCCATGGGGTAAAGAGCATTGATGACCCTGAAGCTGTTGGCCATGTTCATGTTCAGGGTGGCTCCACTCACTACCATTTCCCACCTGGACAGTGGTTCTGTGGGGCAGATATCAGTGTCTCCAGAGAATGGAGAAACTGTCAAGGTTTGGCTGCAGGTTCCAGACAGTACAGGCTGCATGCTGGTGAAACCCCCATCTACGTAATACTGCAAGATAAGATCACGTTTATGATGCAGGCCAAACAATGTGCTCCGAGTGAGTCTGTGAGAAGGGCATCAAATACTCACATCTCCTTTGTAGGACGGAGGCTGCAGACCGCAGTAGCCAGGCACAAAACAGCTACATAGCAGAGCCTAAGGACAACACACAACAATTTGAAGTGTCCATTTTTCGGGTTTTCCAAACTGCTCTCGAATCAGTGAGGTGTGGACCTGTAGTGCAAACTCACCTGTACGACATCCTCTTTGGACTGAAATTCAGACATCACCGTGTTCTTGCCATCGGTCAGGCGGGTCATTGCCACAGAAAGACGACCACTAGCCAGCTGGTGCGCATCCGAAGGA
Source organism: Seriola dumerili (assembly GCF_002260705.1). Taxonomy (NCBI): domain Eukaryota; kingdom Metazoa; phylum Chordata; class Actinopteri; order Carangiformes; family Carangidae; genus Seriola; species Seriola dumerili. The sequence goes on along the minus strand of NW_019174311.1, from coordinate 7,601,294 downwards.
AGATGTTTGCGTAAAACACACTCCAACCAATGGAATACATTGACTGAGGGGTTCAACGGCCCAAGTGTAAAAGCGTTCACCTGTTTGGCAAAATTCAGCATTTCATCCCGAATGGTAACTGTGAAATAAAGAACTTTGAGTCAGAAACAATTATTACACAAACAGATTTAGAGCAAATGATAAAGTCTCTTACTTGGGTTCATCTCACAGACCACAGTAACTGCTACCAGAGATCCAGCAGATGCACCAAGAACTGAAGGTGCTGTGCGCAGTATCCAGGGTGCATAATTCAAGAAGCACTGGGCGACCCCTAACTGGTAGGTAGCCATGAATCCACATCCAGAGAAGGAGATAGACGGAGCAACTTCACCGTAATGACAACTGGAAACTCCCGGAGCCATTTTACAAAGCTTTTCAAATAGTTTTAAATGTTTTAATCGTAGATGGCGACAAGCATTTGTGCAGTGGCACAAATCCTACTGTCTTTAGAAGGAAGACTGGGATAAAGCAGGGTGAGATTAGTTCTCCAATGAAAAGTGGGTCTTTTTTTAAAGAAATCTCAATTAGACATACCATATTGGTCATGGCCATGTGATATAACATACAACACTATCAATGACTTTTTGTCTGTTTCTAGTTCTAAATACTGACACGCTTTGGTTCTGCTTATCTCAGACTGGTTTCCATGTGATTCTAAATAAAGGAAACGCTCCATATTTTTGGAAATGCTGAAGTTATAAATGAAAAGAAAAATTTAACAAATGTACAACGAAAACTGACTTTAACAATCCCTTTATTTTAGTACTTTTTTACAGACTCAAAGAAAAACAATTTTTCAGTTTTGAAAAGGACAACTAAAGCACCATAGTTATACATTATTGAGTCACATTGTAAAATATGACTATGTGACGAATAAAACTTTGAATTTTGAATGTTACTAGTTTCAACAGAAAATATAAGTTTCTGTAATCTTTAACTGTACCTTTTTTATTCTTTTATGATCCAATTTTCGTTTTGTTTTTTCTCTATTACCTAATCAAGGAAACAAACATCAATATTTCCATCTGACTCTTGAGGGTATTAATAAAACACAAACTTAGCATTGGTTTCATAAGATGAAACAAATCTAAAAATAAATTTAAATGATTGGGCAATTTCTGTTCTCTTAGAGTCAGATACGTATCAGCTGCTGAGCCGCAGGTTACCATACTACCACAGCGCCCCCTGCTGGTACAGATGCCTGCTTCGACATGTGCAGAGTGCACAGTACTGTGAACGTGTGTGTGTTTTCTTTACATGTTGCCAGTGATACATTTAGCCAAAAACACGAACCTAGTTAGTAAAGGGGCCGTCTACTTTTGATCTGTCTTTTTGGTTGTCTGTGCAGTATGACCCAGCCCGGGACAACGCTGCACCAATATGGTGCCAAAATTCCTGATCAAATATACTTTGTACATAAATTGATTTATCAAATTCGGGTACAAGAAAGAAAGGAATGAAAAAAGAAAGGAATGAAAAAAGAAAGGAAGAAAGAAAGAAAGAAAAGAACAACTGTCCACATTTTTATGACATGCAAATATTTATTTTACAAAGCAGGAAAAACATTGTAGATACCAAGGTTTTGACTTTACAACAAGCATCCTCAGACTGATAAAGCGCAAACTATTGTGAAATAAAAACTTGTAAAAACTGGCTCAGACAAACTATTCACACAAATATTTTAGTGTGAACATTAATAATCCCTCCTGCCTCATCCTGCATAAGAACACTCAAAAAATTACACACACAGAATTACTGGAACAATTTTACAATTCCATCACTTACCTGCAAAATGTACAGCATATAGTATATATAGAAAATAGGTGCATTATCTGTACAGCAAGCCTGGGAAATTTGAGTTCTGATGATTATTCTGCAAGTTGAATGTAATTTCTTTCAGTATTTCTTGTCCCTTAATATTAGTGTTGTATTCACAGCAAAATGAAAAGCAATCACAGTGGAAAAATTCCTGACAACACACCCAATGTACCCAAGTGCATTCTGTAGCAGAAGATAAATACACCACAATCTCCTTCGTATTTTGTAATGATTTTTGTTGTATTGTATTTGGCAAGTCTAATGCTGTTTTTTCTATCTCGCAGGATCACCGGTTGGAGGGGTCTCTGGAGAAGCGCGATCAGGGGAAACCTCAAAATGGTCCTCACTGAGCTCGTGTGCAGGACTGCTGTTTGGAAAGTCCCCGTCCGGAGGCGGAGTGCGCTCTGGGGACTCGGCTGGATCGGCCTGCTGTTTCCTGATGTCCTGTGGGAGCTTCAGAAACCTGAGGGGAGCCGTAGAGGGGGCAATAACAAATATTTAGCAAGCTGCTGTGAGGGAAAAGACAAGACATTGAATGAGAAAGAGAAAGGGGCAGAGACCTGAAGAGGAGTTTTTGTCCCCGCTCCTTTTTGATGATGTTGAGCTTGTAGTAGTGCCGCAAAGCACGGGACATTTTTTCATAGGTCATATTGTCTCGGTTCTGTAAAAAAAAAAAAAAAAGGGATCACACATCATCAGCCATTTACAGCCATGTCCCCTGTCAGATGGCCCACGCAGACCTACAGTATGTGCTCACCTTGTGGTTTCCCCAGAGACGTGCCAGTCCATTGGGGTCGACCACCCTGAACACCAGGCTGTCCTGGTCTTCCCATCGTATGTATTCTTGGTAACGGTCGTCACACAGTAGCTGATACACATAGTCCCACAGAAGTCTGCACTCTGGCAATGATTAAAACAACAATAAGGCTTAGGATTAAAGAGACATAAATTTCTACAATCTCTATTAAGCAGTTGGCAAGATAAATCATTCATATGCTGCTCTGAGACTGGATTTCTAAAAGCTAATAGTGTGTCAAAAACTTACGTCTATGAGTTTTTCTACCTCCCAATGGTCAAAAACTGCTTGATGCAGTTCACACTGTTGCACATGTTGGGGGTGCTCGGAGGAGGCAGCCGTGCATTTTCGCAACCATCAGACACCATACTGACGAGTGAGACTTTCAAGTGTATCAAGTCATTTTGCCTCACCCAATTCTGATACCAATGTCAGATATCAATTTTTTGCCATTTCTAGCGTGTGTGCCAAGTTTCATGTGTTTTCGAGCCCTCAACAAGAACCTCCTGTTTCAGGGGGATTTTTGCCGTGCCGCCACAGAATTCAATGAAAACTCACAATATCCACAGCAAAGCATCATCAGGGTTGTAAGCGCTCTTTAACCATGTTTGAAGTGGGTGTGGTCAATCCAACTATGAGAAGTACATCAAATTGTAAGACATGACATTTTCTGTCACCATATATGGTGCTATGATTATAACTGAATAGTGGCCTGTAGATGTCTTCAGGCCGGGACTGTTATCAAACATATAAAGTTTGAAGCTTTTTTGTAAGTCTTGGGATGTTACATGTGCCTCATGAATTTCGTATAAGTAGGTCAAACATACGGGGAAGGGGTACATCGTTGAAATTTTCTGAGGGCACACTGTAGTGCAGCTTTTAAAAAATTAACCTAACAGTACCTGGGATGCGGCCGTTGGCTTTGTGCAGTGGGCTCCGTGGCTTCTCTCGACTGGACAGGTTGAGAGGCTCCTGGAGGGTTCTCTCCGTTTGAGGACGACACTGAACCTGGCTGTGGGGCATTGTAGGGACAGCAGCTGATCCATCTAACAGGGAGAGAGAGGAACATAGAGAGAGCAACAAAAAGAGAGGGACAGAAAATAAAGACATCGCAGTAAACTGCCGGCCACAATATTTGTGGTATAGTAGTTTGAAATACCCACTAATATGTGTGATTGGAGCAGGGTAAGTGTAAAAGATCAAGGGACGATCTCTGAGAGGTGACACTGGCTCTGGCTGGCTGCTCACAGTGGTTACGAGAGCTGCCGACACTGCATTGGTGAAAGAGAGGGAAACTGTGAGAGAGAAATATGAGGAACTGTGAGTAAAAGCTAAACTGAAAGCAAAAGTGATTCTACATTAATGGGTGTCTTGAAAGTTAATTCAGTATTTAACATGAGGCCATTTTATTACTTGAATACAGGAGGAAGAACAAAGTAATTTTTCTGGACTCTGGAGTTATAAGATCGCTGGTTACCAGGTAACCACGACGCACCCACTAAACATCTAGCTTCCTGTAATGGAAAGCTTTTGTTATGGTTGAAGCAAACAAGGAATGTGTGTGTGTTAGTATTGCTCTACTGAAGGGTGAAATGCCCTCACCAGTGCAAAGTAACAAAGTACTGTACTTATGCAGAGTTTTTAGGTGGTGGTACTTTCATATTTCCATTTCATGTCAACTTTGCAAGGAAATGCTGCACTTTTTGCTCCTCGGCATGTATCTGATAGGTGCAGTTGCAAGTAAACGTTTTACATACAAAATATAGCACATTAGATATGATGCAGCGCGATCCTTTAAACCACCCACCTGGCAAGCCACTGGTCCTCACATCAATAATAAAAAGGATAGTGGCAGGTACATTTTAGTTTAGTTTGACTTGCATATGGGTTGATGGTAGGCATGCACTGATCAGAGTTAGGTTTCAGAGTTCACGAATAAGAAGTGGATGAATGTCCTCTCAAGTAGAGCAAAACAAACAAAGGAGAGAGCATGAATTCCTGTATGTGTTTGCACATGTACATGTGACTGATCAGGAAGTATTTCCAACCACAATCAAACCATGATAAACAAGTTTGATTTGATATGTAACAAAGGAGAGCAATCTACTGTGTGTGAACAAGGTATATTTATGTGTGTGTGCTCTTATTACTACTGCAGTAGCACTACAGTCTGTACAACTATCCTGTAGATACAGTACAAAACAATCTGCCAAATCTACTCTGTACAGAGTATAGATAGTTTGTTGACCAGAGCTTGTCTTTATATAATAGCTATATGTTTAGAATTGATTACATCTTTCTTTATGTATATATCTGTGTGTTTAAGTATATTGAGAGTTACTCATTCATGCCTTCATCCCCAGCAGAGTGAGCTATTGTAACAGTCTCTTGTCTGGTTTTCTAAAAACAAAAGACAGCCAGACCGTCCTGTTCTTAAATCTTTACACCGTCATGTATAGAGTAGATTTCAAAGTGTTGCTGCTGGTTTATAAATCACAACCCTGCACAACCTTGGATCAAATACATATTCCTCTGCTTGAAGAATACAAACCCTGAGAGTCTCTAAGATCTTTAGGAAATAACCTTGCATTACTGAGAATCTGAGTCAAATTCATCCATGTGTCAACATACTTGGTCAGTAAAGCTGATTCTGATTCTGACTGATTCTGAATATGTTCAGAAATCTACTCTTAGACTTTACTGACCTTGGGTGTCATTGACTGTGGGAGGCTGAGGCTCTGGGGTGCTGTGAGTGGTGATCTTGCAGCTGATTGGACTCTGACTTTGTCCATTTGCCAGGGTGGGAGATGTATTTTGAGGAGGGTCACAGACAACATTCCTCCTTTGTTGTTTCACACACTGAAGGATCTCATACAGAACATCACCTACAGAAAACCAGGGAGTGCACATGAAAACACAAGCACAAAACCAGTCAGCGTGCTCTCTTTTTGCATACACACACATTCCTACCTGAGCTGGGGCAGCGGCGTCTGAAGTCTTCTTTGGTGAGCAGGCACAAGGCTCGGCCGTTCATCTCGAAGCGCCCCTTCTCTGGCCGGCGCAGTGAGTACTCCTTCTGAGCCCAGTGGAGCCAGTGGGCAACATCCTCCTTATCCCACAGAGATGGATTTATTCCTAGAAAATAAACCCACATAATTCAAAAACACACAGTGTGTGCTGGTAGAGGGTGCTGCAGTCATGTGGAACAGGATCGCCCAGGTGAACAAAGCATATGTCAAACAGAGAAGAGAGCTTGACTCACGCAGCCGTCCAGGTAGATGCCACAGGTCTTCGTGAGTGGGAGCACTGGCCAGAGGGAGCTGGTTACGGGTGGATTGATGTACACTGGGAGCAATGTTGACTTGCCTTCCATGCGTTATGGATGGACTATTTTCTTGCTGCACAACATGCACACACATGCCCCTTTAGTACACACACACTCACCTATTATGCACAACATAAAAACAGCAGTACAGAGCAGAATTTTAAATGATTTACCAAGCGAGTTTTCAATAAAAGCAACTTACTTACAATTCACACACACTTACAATTCTCATAAAACAACAAAACTACAGTTATGCTCCATTTTTGCTTTTTAAAGACAACACATTGTTAAAGTGGTTGCTCCTGCGACCTGAAATTACCTTGACCAAAGGTGGCGGGGAAACGGTCTCCATTGAAATTATCTGTATCTGTAACAAAATTAAAAAAAACTGGGATGATTTCCTCGTAAACAGAGACAAAACTCGTCCAATAAATTGAAATAAACTTCAGGTTAAACCTCCCCGAATTCCATTTTAAATAAAGATTGCAAATTACTTTCGAAGAATTAAGACACAACCATACTGTATAATTTTACATTCGACCCTTCCGGGAAATGAAAACGAAAGAAACACAATCCTTGCTGGGGGTGTGTGCAAAATAGGCTGATTGGAGGAAGCGACGGCTGAGGACATTTCCAAAAGCATTTGACTGCGCTTGATCTGTAACAGGGGGCACAGTACTAAAGGAGCGGTGTGTCAGTAATGTCTTCAGGAAAATCTGTTGTAGTGCTTATTCACACTTCCGTCCATTAAATATCTGAATGAACAGTTATTGTGGTGGGAAACCTAAATGACAATTTCAGGAAGTGGGTGATTAAAGAAAACACTTGGAGTGTGAAAAGTGGACCAGAATAGCGCGTGCGCTGATGACACAGAAATAGACTTCGGAGCTCCTCCTCATTTGACTTACAGGAAGACCGAACAAACCTGCTGCAGTTAGACCTGAGCGGACGAACGTCCCTCTGCACGGGAAAAGGTAAGATGTTAATACAGGGAAGCAGCACCAAAGACATAAGGTTACTTCGGTTCGGGGGAAAATGACGACCTTAAAGCCTTTCCACTATGGGAAGTACTTTCACCCAGAGTCTGTTTATCGGACAGAAATACTACGACACCGTTTCCCACAAGCACGTGCCTGGACAAAGTGTCCTTAGAGTACGATACAGTGATTTCATGTTGAAGTATTTACAATATAAGGGGATACCTATGTTAGAATCAGGGGCCACAATAACACCCAGTGGCCAATCTCTGTTTTGGACTAGCCTATGATAAAATCTTGGAAAAATGATTACATAATAATAATAATAACAACAACAACACCGATGATGATAACAATATCCAACACCCTATCCAAATTCGACAAACAGTCAGACAAAAGTCTACCTTTTCTCTGACAGCTTTTGCTTTTTGGTCATAGGGCATATTAAACATTAACTATGTACAACATTGAAGGAGGCGAATCAAAGTCCAACTAAGAATGACATAAATGCCAATATAAAAGGTTTCAACCAACACAATTTATCAAAATCTTTATTTGATCCCCACATGTAGGGGTGAGGTTGAAGTTGAAGTATCTGGGTCAGAATGTATATATATATTTGTTTTCGGGGAAAAATGTTGTATAAGTATTACACAAAGTTTATTATGTCCTAATTATTTAGTTAACAATTGACTGTATATAGTAGCGTGATCCCCCACACTAATAGAAGACCAGTGTTTAAGATTGTCAAGATATGTGAAATATGAAGTCACTGACAAGGCTTCTTACAATGTTTTATATTGCATTTTGTGGATGTAAACCTCTGGAATAGTTTAGTAAAATAAAAAGAAATGCTCACATGTCTTTTCTGTCATATTCCTCCAGTGATGTGGGCTCAAAAAGTGGGGGAACAGCTGGGCCACCCAACACGATCAGTAGCAGGATGGCTGGTCAGTAAGTTCCTCAAAACGTACAACCAGGTCCTCGAGGAGAATACTGTGCGGCTGAGTGGGATCCAGCCTGGGGACACAGTGCTGGAACTGGGTCACGGCCCAGGTTTGGGTCTACAGTCAGCAGCCAAACTGCTAACAGAGCCCACAGGCCGCCTTATAGGGGTTGATTACTCAGAGTACATGCATCAGGTGACGTATGACTTCTGACAGAGTGGAATGAAGTGTGTAAATTCAATGCATGTATGTCCTCAAGTATGTAACAAAAAGATTGCCTCAAAGGAATAAAGTATACCATAATATTTTTATAGATGTAAAGAGCTCAAGTCTGTCTAAACCAACCACATGTGAACTGTGAGCCTCCCTGTAAAGAACACTTATTAAGAATGAGGCAGAAGAACCCACTGGCAGACAGGCAGACAAAAACAGAGAAAATTATAACTGCTACTCTGACAACATTTATTTGAAGAGGAAGCATTACTCACTTTTGGAATAGTATAATATTTCTCTTGTTCTTCTCTTACAGATGGCAAGTGAACGACTGAAGGAACTTGTGGCATGTGGGAAAGTGACACTACACCACTGTGATGTCGCAGCATTGCCGCTGGCAGACAGCAGTGTGGATAAAGTCTTCCACTGTAACTGCTACTACTTCTGGCCTGACCTCAAGAAAGGAGCTTCAGAGATTCACCGGGTAATGAAACCAGGTAGGATATGACATTGTAACAGTGAGAGATGTTCGTCATCCAAATTAAAACCTGTGTCAGATGGTCTGGAGATTCTCTCTTACTCTTAGTTTTGACTTTCTGAGCAATCACTGTCATTTTTTTCTCCCTTCTCCTTCTTGAACCCCCTCAGGAGGCCTGATGGTGACCACGCTGAGGCTGTCCAGTGTAGCTGCTTTTGCAGCAAAGCGAGTGTTGCCAGGGGAGAACTGGCGCCCGGAGGCCTACATGGCAGCTCTGAGGGAATCTGGCTTCACTGATGTCAGAATGGAGGACAAACAACACAAACACATTACTTTTCAGGCTATCTACGCCACTGCCTTAAAATAAGAAATTGTGTATGCTCTACCCCACTTCTGTGATTGTGAGACTTTGTATGTTTGAACTAGTTTTTCATAGTGTATCTTTTCAAGATGGAAAAGCTCTGCAAATAATCAGAACTGTGTCATCTAATTGCTTTGTTGAATATTTCCTTGATGGAATTACACAATGTTACACTCTGAGATACACTATATTTTGATATGATTGAATTATATTATTATCAAAAAATATTTTATTATATCATTATAAATCACAATGTAGCAAGTATATGTAAAGCCAAATGTTCAAAGCAATGAACACTGGCCTCACTGTTGCATTTCCATTAACCTACACCAAAATCTTTGGCAAAGTGGTTTCAGACTTTTGGACCCCACTGTATGTGTAAAACAAAATCAAATAATCAAATCAAATAATGCTGCTGTTACTTAAATAAAACACTATGGAATAAGATTGGATCAGATAGAACTTTATTCATGTTGAAGGAGAGTTTTGTGGCAACATGCTTGATATACATGGTAACACATTGTATACCTATAAAATGTATTTACACAGTAAAATATAAATATTAGAATAGTAAGGAAGTATAGGAAGTAAAAAAATAAAACATAAAGGTAGCAATTGGGTTTTTAAACGTGGTTACAAATTACAAGCAATGAATATGCTGTAAATAAATGTGCATCTACTAGGTAAACCTAAAAAATCATCACATAATGTCAGGTTTCCGCTCTGAACTATCCCCATGATATAGACAGATGGATCAAGTCCCTTAAGATAGACTTTGACACATACAGAGCTGAATTCATTTTTATAGACTACTCCTACTCATAGACTACTATGAAGGAGCTGGAATTAGAAGCATCTCCAAACAGGCCGAGGGATACTGTCTCACCGTCATTCAACGGTAGGGGGCGAGAACGGGCGACAAATCGCCGCTGGTAAACCAGAAGAAGAAGAAGAAGAAGAAGAAGAAGAAGAAGCCCATCAGCGAGAGGGAAAACTCAAAACAGAAGTCACGACGTTCGTTGAAATTTGGTTTAACGTAAAGAGCTGTGAAGTGGACAACAGGCTTTAAAGACGGTAAACAAAGTAAGTGAATGTGATTTCATAGCCTGACAACAAGGTCTTATCTTCGGTGTGGTGACTTACAAAGTTGTACTCATGTTTCCAAAGATCCAACGTTAGGTAGGTGTGTAAGGGGGCAGCTAGTTCTTAAATTAACGTTAAGATAGACAGGCTAACCGGTAAATGTAAACACTCAGGGTGAAGGATAACTTGGTAAACGTATTACCATTAAGCGAGTTAACAAATATTTTTCACCTGTTTCAGTTAAATTTGTTGCGACTAGGTCCAGTATAAACCGAGTACGACGCTGAAGTTAGCTGGATCTGGTCTAATGCGGTCTAAATACAGAAAAAAAGCAGTGAAATGTCCCTTTTTTGCATAATCACAAATAGGATAAAGGTTTCACAAATCCGAAACTGTGTTTTAAAGGGTCCGTAGCCTATCTTGAATAATCTAGACCAGATTAGACAAATCTGAGATTTGTGGTTTTTGATCTGGACTGGGTCTAATGCTGTCTAGATGCAGAAAAAAAACCGTTAAATGTCCCCTTTTTGCATTTTCACAAATAGGATATAGGTTTCATAAGTCAGAAACTGTGGTTTACAGAGTCTTTAGCCTCTCTTGAATAGTCTAGACCAGATTTGACAAGTTTGAGTTTTGTGGTTTTTGATCTAGCCGTAATCCAATGTGGTCTAGATGCTGAAAAAAAAGTGTTTGAACCTCTCGCGTGATGTTATTAGCTAAATTAATGTTATGACATGTCCAGCATGGAGCCAGAATCTCCTGTTTTTAAGATATAGTTGTCTTACATGACTCCAGACAGTTCACTCCATTCTCCGCTTTGCAGAATGCAGAGGGCATCCCGTTTGAAGCGTGAACTGCAGATGCTGAGCACCGAGCCACCTCCCGGAATAACATGCTGGCAGACGGAGGAGCGGATAGATGACCTCCGAGCACGTATGCACTCTCTGTTACCGGATGTAAAACAATTAAAGATACACTTTGTCATTAAAGTCTACCTTTTCCAATCAGTGACATGATATTTTATATTTTGTCTGTGAGTAAATTCACTCCATCTGACATGACCAGACGATAAATAATGCAGTGCCAATTTATTAGCCACACTTAGCTAAAACTAATGCAGTCTAATACAACAGTCTTGAAATAAAACCTGCATTCATGAAGGTGATGATGTTCAGTGTTGCTGTTGAATTGTATTGCCTTGTACTGATAGGTGTCCACCCCATTTATTTCAATGAAGGTAGGCTAAATAACAGAAACACCTGTCAGTATAATGCAGTGCAGTTCAACTGACCACAAATATGACCACTCAAGCATTTGAAAATCTATTAACATGAATTTTACTGCATTAACCGGTAGAACAACTCAGGAATGTCTGAAAAACATGTAAATAAAACAGGCAAATGTAACATAAAGTATCTGTCACACTCAATATTCAATATTTTTTAATTTATTATTATAAATTTGTTCTCATGATCGTACTACATATGTGCCTAGCTAAATATCTGCTTTGTCTACCCAATGATACATTTTCTTCACTTCTCATTTGCAGAGATAGTGGGTGGATCAGGAACTCCTTATGAAGGTGGCCTCTTCTCCTTGGAGATCAAGGTCCCTGAGAGGTAACATTGATGAGGTAGTTTTCTCTACCAATTAACAGTTACTGCACTACTGTTGGATTTACCTGCCATTTTCCTTTGAAAGGTACCCATTTGAGCCCCCCAAAATACGATTCTTGACCCCCATCTACCATCCAAACATTGACAACTCAGGACGTATCTGCCACGATGCCCTCAAACTCCCGCCAAAGGTTGTTAAAGATTTCAAGCACAAAACAAACTATGTATTTTTCACCTCAATTATCTGGTTTTGTTTGTCTGCTGTCAAATAAATGCAGCTATAAACCAGATTACATGTGTTAGATTTAATGTTTCCTGCTCTTTATTTTTATTCAGGGTGCCTGGAAGCCATCACTAAACATCTCCACAGTTCTCTCCTCCATTCATCTGCTCATGGCTGAGCCCAATCCAGATGATCCACTCATGGCTGATATAGTGAGTCACAAGTGATCTTATATCCACACATATCACACTGTTAGAGTATGATATGTGTCATCTTTTAGAGTAACATAGCTTGGATTCACAATGATGCTGTGATGGTTAATTTTGATTTTGTGAGTAGTGTGATCTTAATATCGATATGCGACAACAGCACTTTATCAAATACTTTTTTGGGACATTAGAATGGCTGAGAACTATTAATACTATGCATAAAATTTGTACCTGGAAAACAATTGAATACTCTTGTCAGTATGCCTTTTTATCGGAAGTCACAGGTTTTCTGAATGCTAGAATAACTCTTTTATATATTGGTCTGAAACACCTTTAGTCCTTTTCAGCCTCTTGCAATATTAAAATTACAGAAGAAAGCATTTCGATCATACTGTGAATGATTTTGTAACCTCACCGTATATGCATGTAAAGAGACGCTCACATATTTTGAATGCAGTCGTCAGAGTTTAAATACAACAAACAGCTGTTCATGGAGAAGGCCAGGAAGTGGACACAGGAACATGCTGTTCAGAAAAACACGGTAAGTCACTCTGGTCTTTAGGTGATGTGGTTGTAAATCAGTTTCAATCTAAAGCTTTTTAATTTCATTGTGCATTGACCATTCAGGTGGATTGCATTACTCTTAGTGGCTTGCATGATTAGTGACACTTTTCTTCACAGCAATGTACTGCCATTGTATTAGTTGTGTGCAGTGTAGCTTATTGTAATGGAGCTTTTTCCCACAAGGTGGAGCTGTCCTCCCCTCATTTAATGTTGTCTACTAATATTCACTTGCATGCAACAACGTGATGCAGCCTGTTTGATTCATATTATATTCATCATATCATATTATATTCATAATATATTATACATGATTGTCAGTGTTGGGATGTGGAGAAGCATAGATGGGCAATGCTGCCATTGTCTGAAATAGTTTGTATCTCTCCTTGTCCAGGGAGTCATGGAGGGCAACAAAGAAAATACTCCAGACCAGAAAGCTTCATCCCGCAAAAGAGAGGCGCTCAGTGCACAACAGGAGGCAGAGGAGCCAGCAAAGAAAACCTGTTTGTAGTTTCCACCTCACTTGTTAGAGCCACCATTTCTCCTCTCTTCTTCTAAGGAGTGTATTCAAATTTAAATTTAGTGCTAATGCCTACTTCCATTTCCCATGTATGCATTAATCTTCTTCAGAAATATCTACATATTTTAAAAAGGTTTATATGTAAATGTTAGTTTGTGTTGTTATATTAAAGTTTATTTTGAAAACTACTTGCATAGCACACACAAGACAGTGGCTTCTTGTGTAGTGTGGAGGTGTGTTTCAGAATAGTTGCATAAGCAGAGTGGTTCATGTATATAACGTATGAAGATAATAATTTTATTCAGACATATGCTTACCAGTTGTATACAAAGTATGTACATCCTAAATAGCAAGACAAGTTTTTTTTTTACAAACTAAGGATTTATTTCTTAACATATAAAATTATATATTTGCTGTTTATCATATAAAAAGGGAGACAAACATCATAAGGCTGTAGTGAGTCAATACCATGCTAGTTCAGAGGTAGTTACATTGTATGTACATATTGCTAGCCTACTCTAATGTCTGTAGAAAGATAGCTACATCCCATTCAGTCTGTATGACTGCTTGCCTCCTCATGGGCTGAGTTGCATATTTGAGATAAAAACATGTAAACCATATAAAACTGTATGTGCAGTCCGTTTCCTGTTGCATTTTGCTGCCACATAAAGGATAACATTTTTATAACCATTGTTACACAATTGCTGAGAAATATATCTGACAGTAACATTTCTGTGAGAGAAAAATGTTAGCTTACTCTGGTAAAATGTCCTGGTGTGTTTTGATGATGAATCCCTTTATTTGAAACAGATCTTAGCAATAGGATAGAACTTATATTTTAAAAAAGACAAATAAGATAACTCCACTTAAAATATAACCAAACAATCTGTAACCCCTAAGTTGCATGTCTCATGATCACATTTCAGTATAAACATTTACACTTAAAATTCTACTGGGTCTACCTAAATTCCCCCCTGGCTAAACCATTGATTTGTCTGATGCTCCTTGATTTTTCATGTGGTTAACAGCTTTTCTTTGAGTTACCTCTGTGCCATGACTGACGCATTCCACTGAGTAGTGTCTGAAATAGTCCTTTACTTTAACAGTCATGCTGTATTGTGGTGTCTCCTTTTAAATAGTCTTTATTGTTAAGGGAACCTTTAGTTGCACTCTCCATTTTTGGAGGCACTTAGTTGTGTTCTCATAGATTTCTCTAGAGTGCTCTGCAGTCTCCGTGTGGACTCATTCTGAGGTGCTTGAGGATTAATTACCTAGACCATGGTCTTGCTGCTGCTGTTTGATTATGGTCCTTGACTGTCCATAGTGTCCCAGTTATTCAGACAGCTAGCTTGAAAGGCTCATGGATAAGAGGTGAGAGAGGGAGTCATGGTAGAGTGATACAGAGCACAAGTGTTATGAATAACATCTTGATCCAAACTCCTCAGACATTCATTATCGTTCAGGCTTCCTTGTTCTGTTGCTCTGTCTCTATCTCTGGCAGCAGGAGTGGGTATCTGGCAAGGGATAAGAGGAACAGAGGAAGAAGAGGAGCAGTGGGAAAATCGGATTGGATCCAGTTGGGGTTGGAGAGAGGACCCCCCACTGTACAGAGCATCAGCATCAGCGAGTGATGCCTGTGTTGACGAATCGGAGCAGGAGCTCTTCTCTGTCTCCACAGAAACCAGCGAGTCCAGGGTGCGGTCCCGGCGTAGCTGTGGACGTGCTTTGGGGCGAGGCCAGAAGAAAAACTGGGAGTGATCACGTGTGAAGAGGAGAAAAAGGAGGGGGTTGAGGCAGGCAGGCAAGGGCTGGAGAAGCAAGAGGACTGATTTTAGCACCTCTTCCCCCAGCGAGAGGAGACCCAAGAGGGAGCAGAGGGAAAGGAAAGCTACTGGTACGTAGAGGAGGCCATTGGTGAATATCAGCCAGGCAACATGTTTGATCATGGCACAGTCCCACAAGCCCTCACACTCCCCCCGAAGTAACTCCCAGTAAAGGCGGATGTATGAACCTGTGACTATAAGCAAGCACAGGGTGTTCATCATAATGAGTGCCAAGGGGAAGCCCAGGGAAGATGGCAGCCGAGAGGATGGGGGTGGTAGGGGTGAGGGAAGGCAGAAAGGTGAGGATCCATATTCCCCAACTCCTGCGAGTGGGAGAGAGGCCAGGGTGAGGGAAAGAGTGAGGCAGAAAAGTGCACATGTGCGTACACTTCCGAGGGACGGGGACTTCCCATATGCCCGGGCGCACGTCACGCTCACGCCGCACTGCACAGCTGCAAGAGTCAGAAGCAGCACACTCGCCTCAGATGCAAACACCCAGACCCATCCTGTTGCCTGACAACCGGGACCGCCCTCCCAGCGGGCGCCATGGTGGCCAAACTCTCCCAGGGTGAGAGCATCCACAAGGGTCAGGGTGCATGTACACACACCTGTCAGCAGATTGGAAGCACCCATACAGGCCACAGTGAAGCGGAGCGGCGACAGGTAGCCGGGTGAGCCGAAGAGGGACAGGAGCAGGAGGGAGTTCCCCAGCAGAGACACCAGGGAGATGGACCACAATCCCACACGAACCAGCCAGCTTCCCAACAGAGAGTCGCAGGGACGGAAAGGACCTGCAAACATACAAATCATCAGCTGTAGATAAACAAACTGTGAATGGTTCCTTATAGTTGCTGGATCTGCAGTCCAGTTGATAACTTCATCACATCAGCGAAGAGATAATTTAAGTTACCTGGCGTGGGTGTGCATTGGACACTGGTCTGTAGTTTGGATTCCTCTATTTCCAGTTGGAATTCCTCCAGGTCAGGGTCATCTGGAATAATGAATTGTTGGGGTCCAAAATCAGTCTGTCAGTCAGTCTGTTTTATAGCGTGTGTGAGCCAGCTTATTCTGCATGTGTATACACAGTGTGCTAGAGTGTGTGTGGCACTGGCTGTAGGGGGTTGTTGTATAAAGGGAGGTGATCTAACATTCATTTGCACTGACAGGAAAAAAATATTTTGAGAAGATAATTGGCGCTCGCATGAAATTTGATTATCATGACTGTTTTTCTAACAATTAAAGGTGAATAAATTTTAATCAGTGGTATGCTATGGCTTAATCATCATTTGTTATTGTTACCTTTTGGTTCACCGAGCAATTGTTTATTTTCAGCTTTAGTGATGTAGAGTTAATGGTTTTAATTTCAACTTAATTTTGGTTTATTGGTGTTTATATTTTATGCCTGCCACATGAATGCATAGAAGGGTCAACACTCAAGTGTAAGAGTGTGTCAGCTGCCAGGTAGCTGTGGTTTCAGCAAGGCTCTGACATGTTTCAAGCCAGCTTGTGTCAATAATTCGGCAGTGAGCACAGACATATGGGACTCAGATTTCCATCTATTCCTTTACCCGTCGTTGCAGGTGCGTGCCATGTGTGTTATATACTGTATATATATATATATGCTTGCGCAGATACTGTGTGTGCTTTCTTACAGTGTGTGTCAGCATGGATAGGGTACATAGCCACAGTCCTCTTGTGTAGGTCCTCATCGGTGTTGCTTTGCTCTGTGTCCCACTGACTGGCAGGCTTGTAGCTATCACAGGAACCATATACACAGCACTGGTAGGCATAAGGCATCTCTATCACCCTGTAACAAACAGATGGAAGCAGTATTGACAATAGACCAGAGAGTACAATGCCACAACAGATGGTGTAAAACAGATGCACAAAGAAAGTGTAAGAAAATCTTTTATGTACAGTGTTGGACTGTTCCAAAGAAAAGTCAAGTTCTTTGAATCTGTTTCTGTAACATTTAAAGGATAGGTTCACAATTTTCCAAGTCTGGAAACCTATCCTAAGTCTTAAAACAACAGCCAGGTGCCAATAGAAACACCGAAACAGCTTTACTTCTTGTAATCATTTCTGTTGCTCATCCTGGCCCTTTAAAGAGTCCTTTTTAATGCAATGTAGGTGATGGCAGACAAAACCCACAGGCATCGTTCTGTGTAAAAAGAGGGAATTTTGTACTAAAAAGACTGTAACATTGAAAGCTACCCTCTTGATTTGATTACATAAGATTGCTGAAACATCATATTAGCTTCAGATAAACTGCAAAGAACGAGCACTAATTTGGTCTCCCCATCACTTACATTGGAAGCACATTAGGAATGGATATCTTACAAATGGCCCCTGCAAACAGAAGTAATGATTACAGCAAGAGTTTGCAAAATCAACCAGAATTACCCATCATCCGTAGGGAAAACCTAGGAGAAACATTTGGTTGTCCGACATCTGGATCAACAGTACAGTTTTTTTTAAAATGGCTCTCTGCCAGGAGTTCTGTTTTGGACAATGTTCTACAGTAATGCTGACATTGCCACTTGATCACCTGCCATCGCCTATGTCTTTGAAACTCACTCTCCAATTTTATTTCACTGCACCTTTCCAGGCCTTCAGGGATCTTTGTAACAAGAATTAACTTGCTGCCGACGAATGCTTCCTCATTGTTAGAGTTCAGTTCAGGAATGGTTTGCAGGGATGCACTGTAATTAGTCCATTGTCAACCTTGGCTGCTTTTGGTAAATTGAAGTTATTAATAGAAAGTTGTGAGAGGAAGGATAATTAAAGGGATGGGAAGGGATGCATTGTTCCTTACAGCCACAGGACACACACCTGGGTTAGTTATCATCTTAAATCAGTTTCTGGTGAGTGAGAAACCAAAATGCAAAGGTCATATTGGGGAATACACTTAGTAAGAAAGAATAAGGGATACATGATGGTGTGTGTTTGTGTTACCTCATACGGGGGAAGTGATCAGGACTGAAGGCCTCATATAAATCTGTGTTGCCCCTCAGCTTGAGGTGGGTGAGACTCCCCAAACCTGCAACAGGGACTGAGCTGAGACGGTTCTCAGTCAGGTCCCTGAGATAAATGTAGAAAGAAATTGAGAGAAACAGAAGAGGGTGGTTGTCAGATCAGACCAAGCCAGTGTTTACGAATGTGTTTTCATTTCAGATATAGCCATGGGTCATCCTTGGTAACAAAAAGGCCTTGTCTCTTAGTTATTTTAAACTGTTCAGACAAGGCTCTCTATCAGATTCCCTTCAGATAACACTTCCTGTCAGATGTAGTGTATCTACTTGTTTAGCTAGGCATACGGTACTTCAACCAGTCTTCACACAGGAAAGCAGTTTGTATTGGCATGAGATGAGATGAGTCTCCTTGCCACACAAGTGGGGTTTTTCAAACAATAAATACATATCAGTATTCTCTGTGGACTCAGCCTAAGACAACAGGATTTCTGTGACACACACTGTTAAGTATGGATTGTTTGTGTAAGGTCAAGGCTCTGACATACAGCTTAACTTTAATCAAAGATACACAAATTCGGTATGCCTGCTAGGGGATAAGAGCGGCACTGCTAAAGGACCAGATGAAAGCCAGAATAGACTTAGTGACTGCTCTGTATCTGTTGTTACTTACAGTTTAATCAAAGAGTGAAGTGAGACAAAGGCATCTGGGTGAATCCACTCGATCATATTCCAGCTCAGATCACTGACAAAAAAAAGAGAGTGAAGTGAAAAGGACTGAAATTACACATTGAATGTCGTACCTTGATCACCACTAGATGACAGTAATGGGTCATAAGTGTACAGAATTTTTAACTTGACCAATGCATCCCAACCCCTTTGGCTTATGACCCTTTAAATGATTCAGTGTCTACTTGAGACCCCTCATCACACAATAGTGACTTTTTCTCTCCACCACTGCTCCCCTTTAATGCTTTTCCTAGGCCTGAATTAAATCCGAAGAGGTAAAACTATGTAACATTTCACATGATTAAAAGCAAAAATCTGAGAAACAATTTTGTGCAGCAGAATTATGATTTGTGTTTCTTCTCTCCTAATGTGTTGATCATCTGATAAAACCTCAGATATTCACAAGGTGACAAATTAAAGGAAAAGCCAACATAAAGTGTCTTAGTAAGGTGTTGGGCCGTCACGTGTCGCCAGAAGAGCTTCAGTGCTCGTTGGCATTGATTCCACAAGTCTCTGGAGCTCTCCTGGAGGGATGAACACTGTTCTTCCAAAAGATATTCCCTCATTTGGTGTTGTAATGACGGTGGATGATGTTGGTCCATAATCTCCCATAGGCAATCAACTGGGTTGAGATCTGGTGACTGCGAAGGCCATAAGCATATGATTCATTTTCATACTCATCAAACCATTCAGTGACCCCTCCAGTCCTATGGTTGGGCACATTGTCATGTCCGCTCATTTTTCAGGGGTTTTCCTTTAATTTGTCACCCGTCTGTATCTTGCAACACCTTGGTGGGGTGGTGATCCCCATGTTGGGAACCACTGATGTAGACAATGCATTTCCAAGAAAATATTTACATGCATGTTGGATAAAATGTACAATTACAACAAGAGCTGACTTACAGTGCTCTTAGAGAGGTGAGCTGCTGGAAGGTGCTTGACTCTATCCTCCTGATTTGGTTATGCTGTAGCCCTCTGTTGATGAAAATACATATTGGCATACATAAGTGAAATATAATATCCGGAGGGAAACTGAAAGTATTGATTTTGACGCATGTGTGTATGCGGTTCAGTCGGGGGTTGAGCTACTCACATCTCCTGCAGTGCGGAGCAGTGGTAAAAACTAGGCAGATCTTCTATCTGGTTGTAAGACAGCTCCCTTCAACAATACACAAAGCACACACACACACAAAGCACACATAAACACAGTGACCAGCTGTGGATTTATAGCGTGGGAAATTATGGGGGTGACAGGATTATTTGGGTGAACAGTCAGCTCTGTGAGCAAGGCGATATAGCAGGACAATGATTTTGTGGAGGGGGGGGGGTAGTGATTGGATTTCATAGCGAAGTGACTGTACGAATGATTGCTTGGGGGCACAACTCTCCACAGTTGGGTTTTGTGTATCAGTTTTGTACCTCTCACTCCCCCCTCCCCGGTTTGTGTGTGTGTATGTGTGTGTACTCACAGAACTCTGAGGCGAGGCAGCTGCTCACATAGATCCAGAGGGAGAGCTGAGAGACCAGCCCGGGTCAACGTCCTATAGAGAAAAAGTGAATCCTCTGATCATTGTTGAAGTGCAAGCAAGCGAAAGGATCCCCCAGTTCTGTGAGACTAACTTGGTCAGACAGGGAGCTGTAAAGGTTCGCCAAACCTGTCACTGGCTGGCATAACTAACCTACCCCTCCCTATCCCTTTTTCTGAGTCTCCTGTTCTTTTCCTAAAACACATATTCTCTCTTTTTTTTTCCCTCTTGGCTTTCTGTGTGTGTCTCTCTCCTTCTTATCTCTGTTCACGCTTTTTCTCTCATGTATGTGGACTTATATGGGGATTGCATCTCTGCCCTCAACCTCAGTGACTTCTCACATTCTTTGTTGTTGTATGTGTTGAAGCCTCAATCGATGAAATAATACTCTGCGTGTGAGGTTCTGATGGTGTGTGTAGGGGCATAAAGGAAGACACTCACAAAATTTCCAGGCTGGTGGTTCCTTTCAGATCAGGAAACTCTCGAATCTGGGTTGCTCCATTAAGGGAACTGCAGGAAGAAAATCTGTCAGAAAACTCTCTCTTTTTCTCTCTCTCTCTCTCTCTCTCTCCCTCCGGCTCTCACTCACACACATACATGCGTGTGCACACGGACCTTGTCTAACAGCTCATTGCAGCCATCAAACTTTTCCTCCAACATCAACACAGGCTGTTTTGGCTGTCTCTCTAGACATCATAAGTCACACCATTCAACATGTTCTTACAACACACTCTCTCTTACCACATCAGCACGCAGCACAGCAATACGCTAACACAACATCATTCAGTAGGCCATTACACATGTCCACTCAACTCTCACTGCAAGGGACAGAGCATGATTTAAACAGTGTTTGGGCTAACTCACTGGAATGGTTCCTACTGACCGCATACTTACAGTGTGTGCAACTTAGGTAAGAATTGGAAAGCGGATTTTCCCACAAACTGGATGGGGTTCTCATAGAAATGACTGCAAGAAAGAGAGAAATTTTGTTCTGGACATTTTCAGATAAACATGTTTTTGGAACGAGTTGTGTGGTACATAATGTAGACATTAAATGATGTGTTCATCTAATATGTGCACATTCTAGCATTAAGAGTAAGCATTAAGCTCACATGGTTTGGAGCTGAGGATTTCCCACGAAGGCCCTCTCAGGGATAGCTTTGATATTGTTGTTATGGAAGCCCCTGCAAATAAAAAAAACACTCTGTTAGTCAATATCAATATGTTTCTGATTGTGTGTGTGTGTGTGTGTGTGTGTGTGTGTGTGTGTGTGTGAGGAGCGACAGAGTGTGTTTGTGAGCGAGAGGCAAGTCATATGTCCTCATGTTGCACCTGCCATTGCACAGCTGAAAAACATTTTTGGATACATGAGATGTAAACACGCACACATAGGCTGTATCTGTGACACATATGCACATTGCAGAACATCTGCTGAAGCTGAGGGAAAACATGGTTTGTGTGTACGTGCGCGTGCGTCTGTGTGTACGTGCAGGCGAGCGGGAGCGTGGGTGTGTAGCCAGCACCTGCTTAGGGCGAGAGAGATTGTATCCGAGTGCCACATTAAAATCACTTAACGGGATTACTCGGGATAACGCAACCACGATAGTCATGTCAGGCAGGTGTGTTTTTGTGTAGGCTATGTGTGTGTGTGAGTGTCGGTACTCACAGTTCCTGAAGCTTACTCAGTGTCCTGATGGCCACAGGGAACTCCTGCAGATCATTGTAGTTTAAATCCCTGAGAAAGATGGAGAAGCAGAAAGATAAACAGTCATGATTAAATATATTTACACATTAAGTCCAGGGCATGATGGAGGTTTCATATCCCTGCAATGGAAATCATAATTCATCCATATGCAATATTCTGTGTCTGATTGCATATGTATGCGTAGCCACTTCCTCTCCACTCCGAGAGGCAGACAGCTGAAGAGTGTGAAGTCTGGATGTGACCCTTGACCTTTGCTGCTCTGACCTGATTATTTAGGTCTGTCTCTGATTAGTTTCCCAGGAAACACTGTATCAAAACAACCATTCCTACAGTTGACACAGCTCATATGCAGGTGGCAGGAAAAGGGGTCTCACTGTATTTCTTGTCTGTATATAAGTATGTAATGTGGATGTGCATGGGAAAAGTGTGTAGTGTGCATTTGTGCATTCACACAAGTATGGACTTTGCCATATTAAAACATGTACGTGCACTGTATGTGTGCTGTCTTTGAAGATTCTCAGCCATCCAGGTCAAAGGATATCTAACAGTATTAAGTCATACTCGAATGGATTTGTTTTTATTCCTTTAAAGTAGCAGAAATGCCTTTGATGAAGTACTGATCGGTATGTGTGTTTTTCAGTGGGTGTTTTGAAATGTTAGTCTGTCTAGGTCTGCTGTGTCTTGTTTGCGTATGCTGTTGTGTTTTCCAGCAGTCCTCTGGACGGCTCTTCGTAGTAATGATTTTATAATACACACTAGGGGCTGGGTAGGGTGCTCGTGATGCAGATGGTCTCTCGTATTTCTCATAAGCGAGGCCGCTGTGAGAGATTAACCCCTCATACCAGTGCAATCCCCACGTCAGTGACACCTGTCATCTTATCCCGCTGAATCATCTGTCTCTCCCCACCGCTGACGGCCCGAACACTTTAACACAAACTATTCTGGTCTAGAGAGCTCCATCCCTCTTTTTCTCATTCTCTGGTTTCCCTTCATCCCTTTAACCATGGCTCCCCTGACTTACACCCGGTTCCCTCACATTTCCCAGTATGGATAATGGCTTTTAAGTTGAGTGTTTAGATGCCCATACGCTTATGAGTTCACAGGCAGAAGTACTTGCTTATCTGCACACACATGCATGTGCCCACACACATGCTCATAAAAAGGTACGCATAGTTTTTTTTACACTTCAACAGGTTGTTAAGCAGCTTGCCAGAGTCATTTTTTTTTTTTCATCAGACCACCATGAATTTTGCCGGAGACAACGTTGCGCTGTCTCAATTTCTCTCGCTTTCTTTCGCCACCTCTTTCATAAGACTGTGTCAGTTTCCTGTGGTTTCCACAATGGTGTGTGGTTAGGATCTAACTATTGGAGCTACGGCACGTACACTCAAACAACTCTCCTGTAGCCACGCTGAGCAATTTTTGACCTCAGCGCTGCTTAGCAATTACTTTTACAAAACACAGAGGAATCTGTTGATGTTACTTCAAGGTAATCAAAGAGGAACTTTTCATCATCCCATTCCTCCCATTGATTTGTTGGTTGTGGTTTTGAGAAACGTTCAAACACCTGCTGAAATTACCAAGACATTAATCATTATGACTTTACGATTTAGCTTTGCACTTCATTATTTTTTATGCTTGGTACATTTGATTTATAAAAACATATTAATTTCAGGTGTTCCAAGTTATGCCAAACACTTTCACACACAAAAAGAAGCAGAGCTGTAGTTAGACACACAATTTGAATAAATTGCTGGCTCTTGGTTTTATTACCTTGTTAAGGTTATACATCAGGGAGTTCTTCATATGTCTTAGGGTTATTCTAAGGCTATGTGATTGTTGTAAACACTACCATACCAAATGAATGTTGATACTTGCTGATACTTTGTCATCACAAAGCCTGCGTTAGTGTTTGGGGAAACAGAGGAGGTACTCATTTGGGTCTATGAAATCATTTCAGGGTGCATACATGTAGGATTGTGTGCGTCCTTATGTGTGTATGTGTGTATGTGTGTGCTTGCGTGCGTGCGTGCGTGCGTGCGTGTGTGCATGCGTGCGAGCGAGATACTCACAGTGTCTCCAGACTGTGTAAACCTTCAAAACATCTCGCACCCATGCTCTGGATCTGGTTGTTATGGAGATGCCTGGAAAAAGGCCACAAATATTTTTCAACAAATCAGAAATTACTCTCTGAAAAACGTTTCCACACTACAATCATCTCCGCCCTGTTCTAAGTCAGCGGAACAAATAATTTCTCTGGTAAGTTGAGAAACCCGGACTCAGGAGAGTTTTAAGTAAACAAATCAAGATGTCACTTACAGTACGACAAGGGCGGAGAGATTGGTGAAAGCATAGTCTGGGATGTGAGTGATCTGGTTGAGGGCCAGCGTCATGGCCTGCAGGGAGGGCAGAGAGTCCAGGGCCGTCACTGGGATCTCTGTTAGGGAGTTATCGTCCAACCACAGGTGTCTTAGAGAGCGAACCCCTCTAAAGGTCCCAGCCGGAACCTCAGACAACAGGTTAGCATCAAGACGCCTGCAGGGTGAGAGGAACTGAGCTTAGAGAGATAATTACCAAGTCTAAGTAGAGTATGTTTGCTTATGTGCATGTGTATCGGTGCTTGTGTGTGCGTTAGTGTGTTGTGGCATTGAAGCACTTTGGCTTACAGGAAGGTTATTATGAGAATTACACGCCCTTTATTCTCCTTCTTTCATCTTTGCTGCAACTTCTTAAATGTGTCTCATTATGATTTATTCCCATGCTAAATAAGCCATGTCTAGCTTCACTAGCACAGACATGTATGAAATGTAAGATGACGGAGACACAAACGAGTAGGAACGATTGTGGCGAGTCTGTTTTATTCTACCTCACTTCACCTTGTGTAAAGCCTTCTTCCCTCAACGTCTGGAAAAGGAGAAAGACAGAAGAAGGAAGGAAAAGTTCAAGATACATCTTCAGCTGTTCTTCCCTCCTTCGCTCTTTCCATTGGAGTCTAGCTGTCGCCCTCAGTCCCTGATGTTTCCACCGCTCAAAAACAAACACAACTCCTTTCAGCTAATGAATTTATGACACCGGACGGACACACACACACACACACACACGCACTTTCATCTCTTCAGCCATACAAAACCTAACAAACCTTTGTCCCCTCTCTCACTGTCTTCACCCCACAGGCAATGAGTGTGGACTGTGACACACACACACCCCACGTAAATGCACACATGCATACACACAGTCCATAGTGATGAATGATCCCCTCGGGGCAGAGCTGACAAGCTGAGACCACTTCCTCCTGCTATTCTTCTTTCTTTGGCCCTTCACACTCATTCATTAATCTCCTTTTCCTCCCTCCGGCTCCTCTCGCACTCACACTTTGTTTCTTACATCTTCATTGATGCACTCCCAGCCGCCGCAAACCCCTTTGCGTCTCACTCCTTAACTCTTGTTCGTCTTTCAAACATCCTCCCTTATCAATCTTCCACCGAGGTTCTTTGATTCTCGTGCTGCAGCTCCTCCTCAGCCTCCTCACCCCTCAGAGGCTTCACCAAACAAACAGCATCATCAAAGTGAAATCTGAACTTGAACTCTGAACCCTGGGCTTTTCTCCCCAGGGAAATTTTCCATCAGGAGAGGCAACTGTATACACTGGCAGATGCTCACACACACAGGCACACGGAGACACCCTCCAGCATACATGTAAATACACATGAATGTGTGTATGTGCACACACAAACAGCTTCAGAAAGTTCTCATCTTCTCTACTTCCTGAGCACACACACATTTGTCAGTGCTAAAACATCGTCCTTGTGCATGCTGTGCGCTCCAACTGTGGACATTGTTTGTCCTTGACCCGAATCGCAGGATGAAAGCTACGGAAGACCCATTCAACTTCCTGGTTTGTTCTCCAGGGCAAAAATAATAATTGCTCCTTTGGGTGGACCTGCCAGGTCTCTAGAAGGTCCAGACAGAACCAGGAATGTTCCACAGAAGCCAATAAAGCTGCAACTATTTCCTGTCCATCACATCAAAGTCTGTGGTACGATTATAGGAGAGAGAAATAGAGACAGAAAGAGAAAGTTCACTTAAATGATCCTGGAGATCTGTCAATCTGCCTCCAGTGGTTTAATTCTCTAGATGGTCAAAAACGAGGAACTTGGAGAAGCACGTTTCACTACATTGATTCAAATCTATAAAAACAGGGTTATGTTGATTTAATGTGGCTTGTGGAACTCATCAGTGGTGATTACGCTGCTTAACCTGTGGGTTGGAACCCAAAACACATCTGTCTGCTGTCTGATGGCACCGAACTAAACAACAGCACTCGCACTGCATGTTGTAATTAGCCTGCTCCAAGTGGTGAGACAAATTTCTTGACTCGGTTTCAGTTCTCTGCTGACAAAAGGATTCTTGTCCGAGATTAAGTCATGATTTATTCTGGATGAAAGCCTCCTTTATACATTTATACCAATTTAAAACCCATGTGCTGACTCAGATGCCGTCTCTCTTTCTTTTTACCTGGTGTGTTTTATGTCAGTGAGAGGCGCCGACAAGCTTCACTCTCCAAAGCCTTTCCAGTAATCTCTCTCCACTGGGCTTATCATTACTGTAATGACAAGGTACGTCTCTATACACTGGCTCTGTGTGTGTGTGTTTCATTACTTGAGACGATCTCTATCTGAAGAAATTAAGAGAAGACCACACATACGCTTGTGCACACACAAAAAACACACACTCATAGACTGAAGACGGAGACATCAACATGAAAAAAAATTGTTAATTCAGACACATGCACACTCACATTAGGACAGCCTGAGCTATTGTGCCTGGATGTGAGTGCAGTATGTGTGTACAGATGTGTGAGTGTGTGTGCAGGCTTGGTGACTGTATTAAGCGAGAGCAGGCCTGCTTTATACCAGACGGGGAAACGTTGTAGGTGGTAGAGGAGTTCCATGCGCACGCCCCTCCTATGTTACGACTCCAGCAATTTGAGAGCGTCTGTGTGATGAAGGAAACGGCTCTATGGATATTTACAAAGAATTATTAATTTGGAAAGCTGGGATGTGGAGTACGTGTGCGGTACAAAGTTGGGAGAGACGGGGTAGGGGTGAGGAATTACAGATGAGGTGGTCCACATGCACCCGCCCAAACATGCACACAGACACACACACACACACACACACACACACACACACACACACACACACACACACACACACACACACACACATACAAATGTACACTGACCCCACAGATGAGACAATTAAGCCACCAAACACTCTCATTAGCCAGGGGGATAGCGGTGTGGGTGGTGGGAGAAGAACGGACGAGAGGAGCGGAGGAGGAAGAGAGGGGGAATTGATGGAAAATGGGGTTGTTTCACAGCTCATTGGAGATGCTCTCCCCGGCCTGCAGTGTCTGCTGTTTCCCTCATGGCTTCCAGATGCTACCATGAACTGCACTGACACAGTCGGGCTGTGACTCCTACCGTCAGGCAGTACAGCACTGAACGCAGAACTATTGCTGCCGGCATTGGGGTATGGTCTGTAATATGTCAGTGGTACTCTATACCTGCATTGCGGTTAGAGCTGAGATGTGTGGGTGGGTGGCCAGGGGATGTTTCATTCCCTGCTAGATGAGGTAGAGTAGCATGATTAGTGTGTGTGTGTGTGTGTATATGTGTGTGTATATGTGTGTGTATAAGAGAGAGAGAGACTCACAAGGACAGTAGGTTGGGTAGATCCCATGGAGCATCATCAGGAAGTCTCTCCAGCTGGTTGTTTTGTAGCATTCTGAAAGGCACATGCAGATTATTCAGTTATAGGTCATACCATGTGTCTATAGGTGATGGAGTGTATGTGTTGTGCACGAGGGCACATCAGGCAGAACAAATAATTCCATAGTGAGGGAAATCTGACACAAGAAGGGAAGGCTTGAAGAGAAGCAGAGAATGAAGGTTAGAGGAAAAGAAAAAGAGAAGCTCCTTGGGTGGGCTGCTGATGTCATTCTCAGAAGAATGGAGCAAAAAGCGAGGAGGAAGTGGGGAGCAAACAATAGCCCTCTCTCTTTCCTCTCCCTCCCTCTCTTTCTCTGTCTTTCTCTCCCTCTTTTCTTTCAAGTTTTTCATGGTGACCAGTCTCCAGTGTGTTGCTGTCAGCAGTGCCATTATGCCTTTATCGTGGTATCATGGTACCACAGTAGCCGGTCTTTGTGAGACTGTCAGTGTAACCCCTGTAACGTCACAGCAACAGTTAAATATCTGCTCTTACAGTAAGGTTAATACGTGATAAGAATTCTGTGTCTTTTTGTCTTCGTGAGTATGAAACAATCGTGATGCTTTCTCTGCCATGAGTGAAACAGATATTTAATTCCGAAAATCTTAGTTATGCATTCATTTATTTTGCTAGAGGTGATGGATACAATGTTGGCAATGCAGTGCATTCTGCACGTCTCAAGATGTAAAGAGTATATTCTTCCAAATTCATTTACATAACTCAGTGTGTCACATAATTTCATAGTGTAGAGTATTTCACAACAGTGCTCTGTGTAAGATATGATGATTGCTTTAGGGAAGAAAAAATGCTGCTCAGGTTTGAGAGGATCAGGGGAATGTTTCCACTGGGATGATGATGCCATGATAAATACACTCTATTGAGTCTTTTCCTTTTTCAAAGAAATTCCCCATGGGGAGCTTCTCTGTACTGCACTTTGGGTTCATAACCTTTCCTCTGTGTTTCTGTATGTGTTTGTGTGTGTGTATGTGTGTGTCTGTGTGCGTGTCCGTGTGAGAGAGAGAGAGAGAGAGAGAGAGAGTCAGAGACCTTGTGGCTACGCTACACAAGGTCAGCAGTCTATCTGTGTTTAACACAGACTGACTTCAACTAATATATTGAGGAAGGAAACAAACAGCTCAGCTGCTCTTAAGTCAAAAAGACCGTCCAAAGGTAGCTTGGGTGTCATAGTGTGAAGCATGTACGAATTCAGGATATGTGTGCATGAATTCATGGCTGGTTCACTCATTCTGTCTTGGTGAGTTACACAACACAAGGTGAGAGAAGATCGACTTGTGTTCCTGGTAATCCCCCCAGATTCCCCCAAATTACAAACCACAGTTCTCCAGCTAGGTTTATATTCTGCGGCAGGGCTTCTCAATCTTTTCTCAGCCAGGGTCCAAAAGGAATTGAGTTGGTTGCCAAGGCTCATGAAAACCTCCTTAATACCCTTGTCTTGCACCCACTAGAGGTATGGCCACAACTCATTAGATGCCGCACTCACAAGTCAGAAGGTACTATGGTTTTTATGGTTGCTTTGCACATTTTTGTGATTTAATACTTCACAGCAGTGCTAACAGTTGGTGGCCATGGATCATAAGGCTCTGAATACACTATGAGAAATGGGGTGTTAAGAGAACAGCTTTGAGTGGCTTTTTTTTTTAAGTTCTTTTTTTTTTTGTCACTTACAGTAATCTCGGTGGGTGGTGTGACTGGGAGGTCCCTGCATTACACCTGTGAGGGTGTGTGTGTGTGTGTGTGTGTGTGTGTGTGTGTGGGTGTGTGTGTGTGTGTGTGTGTGTGTGTGTGTGTGTGTGTGTGTGTGTGTGTGTGTGTGTGTGTGTGTGTGTGTGTGTGTGTGTGTGTGTGTGTACTCTTGCAACTGAAAAAGGGCTTGTTTAGGAATGAAGGAGCTGCAAGCAGGGCAGGTCTCCCCCAGCCCATAAACTTTAACTGCAGTTAATGATGCGTGGCCTGTGTGTTTTATTCAAGGCGGGAGCACAGCCCCCTTCCCCCTGAAAGGCTGGAGTGGAACAACCCACCTGGGATGTGGATTGAACCACCAGAGTGGGATAGGGAGGGAGAGAGAAGGAGGTTACTTACAGAACTTTGAGGTTGTGGAGACCCTGGAGAGCGTGGCCTGAGATATACCTCAGCTGATTCCCTGAGATACGCCTAGGGGAGAGACACGGAGATCAAACAGGAGAGAACAAAATATAAAAGTGAAAAATGAAATATAACCGCATACACAAAAAAATGTATAAGTCTCATAAGAGAAGTTTTTTGCCTTTTGTTATACTCTACGTTTTTGGATTGAACTGTGATATGACTTCATCCTTGAGTTCCTGCTTCGGGGTTACTGTTGGGGCAGTATGCAAATAACAATATTCTATTCCATTCAGTGTGGCTGCTATTGGCCCAAAGCACATCCTGAAACCTTAACCAATCCTGGGAGCTCTGATGAGTGAGTAAAGACTGAATTGAATGAGACTGAGACTGGGTCAACAAGTGCAGCGTGAAAGTATATTTGCTTGTGCATATGGGGGTGTGTTTATGTGTGTGTGTATAGAGTAAGGTGTATACTATATAAGTGTGCACGAGCTGGTGTGTGTGCAGTGTGAGTGTGTGTGCTATTTTCCATGTCCTTGAGGTAAATTGGGCTCGTTCTGAGGGGCCTTGAGGACAGCGAGGGAGAAAAACCACACACATTCACACAAGCAATCCAATCAGTTTGTTTATCAAACACAGCACCTAATGGTCATTTGTGAGTGTGTATAAGATGTCCAAATAAATAACATTCAGTCCAGCAGAGTAACTCTCAAGGTCACGAGCTGGAAGCACAGTTTAAACACAGATTTTGTCTTCACAGCTCGAGACCACCCACTTTTATTAAACACACACACACACACAAAAGTTAAAAGTTACTCACTGACATCCTCCTCCTCACGCCGTTGTTCTAAAGGTGACATTTGCCTGACATTTCAGCCTTATGCTAAGCAGCCTGCCTCTGGCTGAGTTTTTCCATCAGTGCTTGGATATTGAAATATTGATATAGAGCGCTGTCTGCCTTTCCAAACCACTATCATCCAGATGGTAATGGACAAGGGCTCCCAGCAAACTCCCTCTGACATCTGACACCCATGTCAACATGTCTGTCTCATTACTTTGCAGTGGCAAACCGCACAACCCTCCCCTGCGCCTGCCAAATCTCACACTCAGCACAGTTTAGGACTCTTATAGAGCTCGTATTTATCAACACAAACACACACACACTCTCACCTGCATTTACAGATAAATGCACACCCACATCGGCTTACTAGAACAGAAAATGGACTGATCGTTATCCAAGCTATTATGGTGGTATTTAGTCATGCCGCTCAAACCACAGTCAAAACTCATTCAAACAGACGTTGACTGCACCACATGATGTCTCAATATTTTCTCGGAGATGAAAGACACAGATGACAGAGGGTTAATCTGTAGCTACTGCAGCGCTTTGACCCTACAAATTCCAATATTCATTCCTGTTTAAAGATAAAGGAGTTCAATTTGCTCTAACATCTGATTTGCACTCATAAAGAAACCTGTATACTGCCCGTTTGTTGTCCCTCTGAGCACCATAGGTCTGCTACTTCAATACCATTTCAGGTTCCGCTATTGCACAAGCTGGTCACCAGGGAGCATTTCAATAGCTACTTTTCCAGAGGTAACTGTTTCAATAGGCCTTGCTGAGGTCCTGACACCAGTAAAATAGATCTAAGCCTCTTTCTGCAAAGACCCCTAAGTGCCTTCTTTTGGTTCCTGCTCAAATGCAATGATTGGTTACAGACGCACTGGATGGAAAAAAGATATAGGTAGCACCAAAGAAAAATAAATGTCTTTTCTATGCGGGGATGAGGAGCGCCAGTAATTTAGAGTTTTAGAAAACAAACATTGTAGTTAAGGCCATGGTATGATGTGCATATCGTACTGCCAACCCAGCCTTTCTCTATTAGCTGCACCATTGGAGCCAAAACAGCATTAGAGTGGAATCATGCTTCTTTTTTTTTTTTTTTTTTTTTTTTTTTTTTTTCTTGCCGACTTCATTTGTCAAATGGATAATTATGTCGAAAGTGAAGATGGATATTGAAAAAGGAAAGAATTGTTCAGGCGTTCTTGATAGACATCAACAGAACACCGGCAGTTGCCATTGACCAACTGTTTCCATGATATCAGCGTGCGTATTTATGTGTGTACGCGTGTGTAAATGATCGCACGTATGAGTGAATGTTCCGCACTTAGCCTCCTAGTCGTTCCACATCAATCTCATTCTAATGAAAGGCGCCTTGCTCTTGTCAAACCGTGGCTCCAACTGTTTTTTCTTTTAATTTGATTTGGGGATGGTTAGAATTTTTCTTGGCCCCTGGACTGCGTAGATAAAAATTCCTCCTCAGCATAATTCAGCTCTATTGAAGTGATTTATAGATAAAATAACAGAAGCCAGTGTAGTTCAAACGTATGGGAGAACAGAGGGAGGGGTGCTGCTCGTAACAAAGGTGAGACCACCCTGCTATCAGAGCTGATCAGTTAGGGCTTTACTGAAGCATACCAACTTCTGATTGTCCGATGTATTGCCATGTCCTATTGCCTCAAAAGAATAAACAAAACGATGGATTAAAGACCTAGAGAGAGAAGACAGCGTCATATTTTGGGATGCTATCTCAGGCAGTGATAGGACGTCATAGTGGCAGCAGGACCAGGATGGTTGATAGGAGTCAGTGATGAAAGAAGATGGAGAGGATAAACCGGTCTTATCGGAGAGAGGACAGTTCATGTGTGGGTGTATCTGTAGCTACATATGCATGTTTGACCTTTTTCACCCTTGGTCCATCAATAGAAATGTTATCCCTCCTTCTGTTCAGAGGTCCAGCCTCAGGACCAACCACTTAACCTGGTGTTAACCTCTGAAATTACTGGAGTAAAATATAGACATGTGGAAACTGTGTGTGTGTGTGTGTGTGTGCATGCGGGTGTGTGAGATGTATGTGGGTGCGTGTTTGTGGGCGGGGGAAAGAGACAAGCAGACAAAAACCAATGTTGGCAACACTAAAAGGAAAAGTTTTAATTGACCTAGATAGTCCCAGATGTGTTGTGCACCTGGACTATCAAAACAGCCAATACTGTAACCCCTTAACCCTCACCTACGTCATACTCCTGGCCTATCAGCAGACAATCTTATCACCAAGGGGAAGACAAGCAGGGCAGCATTGGCCTCCACTCACCACTTCTCTCCTCTTACATTTGGATTTCATTTGTGTGATAGCTGGAGAGCACCTTAGTGTAATCTCACAGGGCTGGAGAAGCCCAGGCAGTATGGATATTCCAGAGTGGGAGGATACTGACGAGACAGATTTATCAGAATTTCAGTGTTAAGCTGATAACAGAAGCTAGCACCATATTCTACGCACATTCATTTGCACTGATAGGGGGTTTAAGAAAATCCAGTGAGATTGTTTTACCTGTCAGGTCGTTCTGAATGGTCTGATTTCAGCTCTGTATTTAGGAGGTGAGTGATAGCTACAGATAATGATAAGATGAGCATGAGAGACTCGGCTGATTACGAAGGGAGTCAAAGGAAAAAGGCGGAGGGAAATGTGATCTCCGGAGGTACAAACAGCATGGACTTTGATACAGATGATAGCCAGAAACCAATGTCGCCTTCTAAAGTAGTTTTCAGGAAGGGCTTCTAGGGGGACAGTCATGCCTAAAACTACCCCCTGCTACTTCCAAGTTGCAATTAGATCACAAATAGATAGTGTTTGAAGAGAGGGGATGTCTTTGATATGTCAGGTAGATGAGCAACCAGTCTCAGAGTCTGTACCTGAGTGCGGGCATTGCTGCCCTCTCATTAACCCATAGACACGCAGCGTGCCTCTCAGTCGCCTCTCTTCATGTTCCGTCTGACATTTGCGTGCAGGTTTGTGTATTTGAATTAAGAGGTGATTCACTGATCAAAGCACTAAATGAAGGCTTAATAAGAGGGATCTGAGATCATACAATAATATTTAGAAATAAGGCCTTTGAGTTAGAGAAAGGCCTGGAGGGCGGGGCGATTACACTTACATCTTATTATTAATATTAATGCCGCAATGAATCAAAGGGAGGTTTAGCCTGGCGAGATTTGCTACCTGCTTTGTGAAATAATTTAATCACCTTATTTGAGGTTCAAAGGGATTAGTTGTTTGCACTTTGATACTAAAGAGTTGAGAACTGAGGGAAGAGATGAGAGGCAGCTTGATACCATTTCCATTTCTGAGCAGTGCTTCAGAAAGATCCTCTGCATGTGGCTCATAAGATTTTATTCCCTCTCCTCCCCATAGTGTACAACTGAATGAAAGCTGGACTTCTTGCCATAAGCAGATGTGTTTTGGTTTGTAAGAATTTGGAGAGCACCCAAAAAAGCAGAAAAACTATGAAAGGCAGCAACTACAGCTTGCAATAGCCTGCAGTGAAATGGAGATGGGGGGATACAGAAATGAATTGGAAAGGAGGGAGATAGAGTGAGGGAGAGCAGGCAGGGAGGTAGAGCCCAACATCAAACAATTTATCACTCTACCAGTCACAACATGCCTGGCCCTTGCCTTTCCCTGTGCTACCAACAAGTGCTGTCGACCCACATCAAACGCTCTCTCTCAAGCCGACCATATGTGTGTTTAGAGCCTCAGTTTGATTTTCTAAGTGCTATAAGTTGTTGTAATTATAATGTGTTTACCATAACCTGCCATGCTTCATCTTTCCAAACATTCTTAGACGTGAGTGGATGTCAGAAATGTGCTTCTCCTTTCAGCCCCAGAGATGGTCAGCAGGCTATAAAAATTGGCTTTGGGGCAGGAACATCCTCCTTGGAAGAGTTACAAAGCAACAGAACGTCTCCATAAAATGTCAGAACATGAGAGCAATACAGAGGAAGGAAGATCAACAGGGTTGTAAAACACTGGGAGGATTATGTCTGGACAAACACTGCAGGTGAAGCTGCATCCAAGACCCCCACCCCCGTTTCCCCAATGCAGCCAAATGTCAGCTTTAATGTTCAGCATCACTCTGCTCTGTGTGTTTCTGATTATTACGCCATCAGCAATGTCTGACCTTTACCATTTTCACGACAGCGAAAGTTCACATCAGCAATTCAAGTAATGACAATGAATCAAAGTCTTGAATTTAATTCTGTAACTTCAAGGTGTCATAAAACTTCGCTCAGCTTTGTTCTACTCTTCAGTCCCAGTTTGACTGTGATTCAAAGTCAACTGAATGGTTATCCAGCAAACCTTTTGCTTTCATCATCATTAGCTCATGCCTCACAGGCTGCAGCTGCAAGAATTAGCAAAGAAAACAGCGGACTGTTCAAACACCCCATGCAGACACACACACACACACACACACACACACACACACACACACACACACACACACATACTCTGCAGGCTTCAGAAGTGAAAGAATCAGGTGAAGGCTGCAATACACACATAAGCCCCCATGAATTACTACACACTTACACACACGCATTCACACCCTTGGGGCAAATCTGTGGGCAGCCTTTGTCAAACCGAGACTTAGCCAAATTCTGCTGAGTGGTCAGATCAGATATCGGTGAGGTCCACCGAAAAATGTGTTCAAAACGTTTTGGGATTTTGCTACAGCATGTGTTCTTTCATCAGCCCTGTGAGAATGAAACCAATACTTTTGACTTTGTGAAGTGCTGACCAAACTGTGTGTTAGCACAGAGTAAAAAAGGCAAGACATTTGACGCAGCGGCAGAGTCAAATTCTTAGTCTTGTTTGCTTATTTTGAGATCAGATATGCCCAAATTCAAATCATATTTAAGTTAATTTTTACAGTTTTACAGTACAGTTTTGTTGGCAATAGATTGTTTATTTTGTTAAATTACATTTTTGGTGGAAAAATATTGAATGTTACCAACATAGAAAAGTATTAAGAATCATGTCTGTTTTGGCATTTAACCCATTTAGTGTCTCAGCAACTATATTTCTAATGATGCCCAGCCATACATACACCTAAGGCTATAAACAAAAACAAAAAAAAAGATCTTTGCTCTCTTTTCTCTTCCTCAGTCCTTTCCTGACGTTCTCCTATAGTGTGTGTTTGTCTTGGCAAGGGCTCGTGTCTACGTGTATACTGCTCCTGCTGAGCTCTCCAGCTGAAACAAAGTCAAGGAGCGCAAGAAAGCAGCGGCTTGGATGCTGAGCACAGAACCTGCTCTCTAAACACTTTGAGGACCATATATTCCCTCTCTGAGTGAATATCACAGAGTATATTCACTCTCTGAGTGAATATCAGGTTCCCTTTCGCCTCCCTCTGTGGACATCCCACGATATACTAGTATATTGCTGCAGGCAGTTTCTTGGTAGGAGAGATCAGAGGCAGGCCAGAGTCATCAATCCCCATCACCGAGGTCTGCACATATCAGCGGCTCGGGGAACGACTGTTTCTTGTCATGAGTGAGTTGTGGCTATGGAGGTTTAATAATTGAACGTGAGGTGAATGATTTTGTACTCACAGTTCTGATAACAGGTGTAATCGGTGGAAGGCTCTGGGTTGGATCTCACTGATGTTGTTCATACTCAGATCCCTAGAGAGAGAAAACAGGGAGCATCAATATCAAAGTATCAATCAGCGTATACCTTATCGATGTTCTTTTCAGGTACTCTGGACATGTAAAATTACAGATGTTTGAATACTTTTCACATGGAGATCAATCATCGAGAGTGGGAGTACGACTCAGAGAGGTTAGAGGGGTAGGTAGAGAGGTTGGAGGACGAAAGGGAGGAGAAGGAGATGTAGATGAGAATTTTCCCCAATGAATCATTGTTGGGCAGCTGTAATTTCCTCCTCGTCCCAGTGACTCTTTCTCTTTTCCAGATGTCTCACTCTACCTACTCTTATATCTGACCCCTCAGTCTCCCTTCATATCTATCTCCCTTTCCCTCTCCGTCTCGCTCTCTCCCTCTCTTTCCTTTTTTTTCTGCCCCAGGTTTCTCAGGAGACCACCTCCTTCCCCCTTTTGTTCAGAGCTGTAACATAGACACACTCCATTTCTCTCTGTCCCTCTGACACACACTCTGACGTGAGAGGGTGTGTTGTGGGGTGAGTGTTGACGCAGCTGCGCTGCGGTCAAAGAGGGAGAGGTGCAGGATGCTCGGATACATGCATGCATGCACACACACACACACACACACGCATGTGCGCGTTCACGTTCAACACACACGGACGACTTATGTGTCAGCCTCTGGTAGAAAACATATATAACCTTGTGGCACCAGTCATGTAAGGTCATCTCTTTGATAAACACAATGAAAGCAAGGAGGTGTTACGTCACCCCTTCTTTGCTTTCACAGCCCTTGGGGTCCCGCATGAGTCTTCAAGAGTGAGGCTTGTATGTGCATGTGTGTCTGTGTGTGCGTGTGTGTCTGTGTGTGTGTGTGTGTATGTGTATATGACACTAACCATTGCTCATAAAGCCAGACCACCGGGCTAGCAAGTGTAAACTGTGCTCTCAGAAGCTCTTCGCATTTGGGAGTTTTGACACACGGGCTGTTTGTTTGTCAAGGCAGCCAAGCTGACGGGGGGCTGGATGGATCTATCCACAGGCGTGATCTATATTCAGCTTCAGGGGAGATGTGGAAAAAAACACTGCACAGCAACACGCTCTTCACAAATTTGGGTATTTGAGTTGCCAGTCATATTTAGCAATAGTGACAAATCCCGTGCACCAACAGCTTGTTACCTTGACAAAGTTTAACACTAGGCTCTGGGATGTGGTGGGAGGAGGTGTGTTCTCAACATTTGAAGAGCTTGCCGTCTCTACCATGTCCTTTTTGCCATGAGATTTTGTAGGTCAGATAATTATGTAGTCTTTTTACAGCCTCTGCTGACATCGACTATTTTCCTTATGAAAGCATAATAATGGCATGTTAGTTTCCATGCACGGGAATTTCCTGTTACGGATGCCCCCCTCCTGGGAGGTCCGACTGAAGAGCGAGGGGGTTCAAGGTGTTACTCAAGGACACATGCGGCCTGGATGCTTTCGATCAGTCAACCAAAAATGGTTCCACCGAACAAAGTAGGGAATTAATCTTCCCGTGTCATTACTCACATCACCATTACTTTATTGCATGTTTTGATACGCAGGTCCCTGTGTTATTTGTACCTCATGCACTGCTGGCACACCATGAGCACAGGAGTGTCATTATACACACTTATGTCAACTGTGGAGAATGGTTCATATTGATAGCTTTTGTGAGTAATGTGCCATAAAAAGGTAGCAATGGGCAAATAAAAGAGGAGAATAAGGGGATCACAAGTCAGAGTAAACAATGCTGGTTGTAAAACACTTAATAAAGGCTTTACAAATGTTTTACAGGGTAAAGGAAATTCGTTCAACTTGTTTGTAAGGCTTTAAGGATACAGACAAGGTTGCTGTGAATAGTTGAATGTGATCCAATCTTTGTGACAAGAAAAACTCCATGCATCTTTTAAACTCAAAGCGTATGTTGTATACTCTCTGAAAATGTTGCTGTTGCATGTGAATGACACATAGCTGAACTAACAAAGCAGTAAACATGGTAAATCTAGAATATACGGTATAATCTCTTTTCAGGTGCACCTCATCAGCTTCTTTAAGCAATGTAATACGTTTCTTAAAAAATAATAAATAAAAGTAAAATAATCAAGCAAATTAACAAATAATATGTGATTGATTACTTTTTATATGTTACGACCTCAAACACTGTTGCTGACATTCCCATGCTATCATGGGACCTTGAGCCTAGCTCTCCACAAATGCTCTGCGGTGATGTCATGTAAATTATATGCTTCATGTCTGTCCCATTTTTTGGCACAATCTGCTCGAGCTCCAGGCAGTAATTTGGGAACGAATACAACAAGTGTAATGCACTACTGCTTGATTAAAGTCAGAGGTAAATATAAGTGATAACAAAGTTGCCATGGAAATTACACAGCGAGCAGTAACAGTGAATAAACTGACATAATCACGACTGGGTGACATCACTTATGACACAGGAAGCTCACACGGGGCCTCGTGAACAATATACATACACACCTTAATCCTATTTATTGTCTGTGTACTAATACTCTACTGAGAAAAATATTTATCGGAACATTCAAGAGGGATCATTAAGGCATAGCAACACACACATGCAGACACACACACACACACACACACACACACACACACATACACATCACCCAGCTTCTGGGGATGCGCCCATGGATGGAGACAGCTCTCCGTTATCTGGTCCTGATTAAAGAAGCCATAAACAAACGTTGTGTGAAGTCCATAACAGCGGCCTCACTCAGACAGAATAAACACGCAGCAAAGGAGAGAGAAAATGTTTAAAAATAAAGACACACAGTGGTGAGTCATGGGGAAAGGTTGAATGCAGCTCAGCTCGGCTGTGCTCTCCAACGAGCTCATTGGGAAGCCGGAGAGAGAGAGAGAGACATTTCTGCTGCGCAGGCCAAGGCCTCCGCTGACAACTTGACGTATCGTTGGAAGGCGCTGCGCTATGGCTTGTTTTTAAAATCAAATAACAGCTGTGGCTTTTTTAAACCATGATAATTATGATTGATGACTACCACATGTGCATTGTGTCGGCTGGCGCTGTGACGTGCAGATATTTTCAACGCAAATAAACGGCCACAAAAGAATTGAGAAAGAGAGCGGTTAAAGATTTTGCAGGCTCCGCAGCGTAGTGGAGTTTCAAAATTAGAATTGGGGTTTCTGTGTCCCCATTTTATGGGCATCTCTAATGTCTGAGTGTGTGTGTGTGTGTGTGTGTGCGCATGTGTGTCCTGTGTGAGAGAGTGTAAGTATGTGTGTCAGTATCTGTGTCTGTGTGTGCAGTGCAGTATTTTTTCCATTTATAGGTGGCTGCGGTGTGCGTGGTAAGATGTCTGTCGCTCATTTTCACACCCCTATTGTTTTCCAGTGAGCCTGCAGATGTGGTGGGTACAGTCCCTGGTTGCGCTTTCACCACATCATACATGGACACTGCCGGGGCATGGCAACAGATTGCTCTGTGGGTCTGTGTGTGTGTGTGTGTGTATGGGGGAGAGAAGTGAACTACATGTGGTTTCTTCTCTTCATTTTTCCTGCAAGCATTCAGTGGGGAACTGTCCTGCCCTATCTTGGCCATCACGGCGTCAAGAAAGGAGCCTGATATTGCTCGCGGAACAACACATCTCTCAACCGACAAGAGGCACACAGGCCGTCTGGTCCCCTCAGATCTCTGTCTGCTGCTGAATGACGAACTGAAGACTCCTGAGCAGCATTAGGAGCAAAGGATGCAGACATGGAGACCCATGTTCATCCCTCAACAAACACGCTCACAAATGTGCCTCACAACTTTTCTTTTTTTATCCCCCCTTTGCTCTGAATCAACAGAAGGACTGACAAAGCCTCGGTGATCTCTTCCTGTTTCCCGGGGGGAGGAATTAGATTTTCATGTGCGTTCATGTAATTTGTGTGTTTTAAGCACAGTGGCTTGTGAGGCCAATACTGCAGCAATTGGAGGAGAAAAACGAAATGGACATTTTCCCATTCCTATTCCCTCCATTGTTCCGTGATTTGCAGATACACAATATGTTCTGATAGATGGTTTAGTATTTCCTCTCCGAAGTGTGTGCATGCTTATGTGCGTGTGAATGCAAGAGAGG
Organism: Seriola dumerili; assembly: GCF_002260705.1. Classification (NCBI taxonomy): domain Eukaryota; kingdom Metazoa; phylum Chordata; class Actinopteri; order Carangiformes; family Carangidae; genus Seriola; species Seriola dumerili. The sequence goes on along the minus strand of NW_019174311.1, from coordinate 7,560,876 downwards.
AGGCTTTGGCATGGGAACAAAGCTAAAGCACTAGATATTCGACTGCTTTATGCTGTGATTAATAGAGTAACCATGGTGGGGCGCTTGTCTTAAGGGGGGAACGGAAGCATGAAGAAGCAGAGGTACATTTCTATTCATCGGCCTTGGCCCTTTCTCTCTCTTCTGCCACTCTATCGCTCACACTCACTCTTTCTCTCCCCATCTCCGTTTCAAATTTCGACCAGAGCATGAGGTTACACAGTTACAATAATGTGATTTATCATATTTCCTCTTCGCCGTCAACAGAACTACTGAAGTATGTTATCGGTTGCGTGATCAAAGGCAGTGTGTGTGTGGGTGTGAATGCGCCCCTAGCTCCATTGTAGCCAATTTCAAACTGGAAGCATTTCTGACAAGAGCTGGTGATTTAGCGCAGCAAAACAACTGGCCACATCATATGAAAAACACCCCTGTTTATGTTCAGAGACGTACAGTCATACAAACACACACACACACACACACACACACACGTGCGCGCGCATGCTACATCCACAGGCACTTATACACACTCCAGGCTCCGGGTGGCTTTTGTGGGGTGGCTGATGGACCACCCTGGTGAGTGAATATACCCTCAGACTGGGACAGATGTGATCAGCAGTCAGGTGTCTGTTTCTAGCATCACTGCTGAAACGTGTCAGTCAGACAAAGCTGAGCAGGAGCTGCCTGAGGAGAGATGACTTGATACAGTTGACTTCAGAGAGTCCCACTGTCTCAGAGCAAAAAAAAAAAAAAACATTGTATGGAAAAGTTAAGTACGTGCAGGTACTGTACATAACAATGCAGGCATTGCTGCCCTTGAGAGGGATGTTGTTCATAAAACCCTCTCACCCTCTCACCCTCTCTCTCTCTCTCTTACATATACACATCTCTTCACCAGAGCCATAGCCTGAGGTCTTCCTTCTCACTTCCTCCTCTGCTCTCTCTCTCTCTCTTTCTTCTTGCCTCCCAGCCAATCCCTTTCTCTCTCACTCAGGTGGAGAGTCTTACCAAACAAACAGCCAATAATGGCAGTAAGCTCGACGCCTTTGAAGGCGGCTTATCTGTGAGGAACATTAGAGTAATAGATCTTTAGTGGAAATCAACAACCAGAGCCTTGCCCAGAGGGCAGGAGTTCTGCACTAGCGGTGCTTGAGCCACACCTTGGCTGTCTCTTACAGTAACTATGACAGTAATGTCTTCAGTCGGATTCAGCCAGTCTGATCCTCTCCGCTTAGTTCTTTGAAACAGTTAAGGCCACGATGAAAGAGGATCTTTTATGCCACACAATGAAACTGGTAGTCAATGCTCGGGCGCCGCCTTAAAGAGGGCCTAAATGGTTGTGTGAATTTGTGTGTGTGTGTGTGTGTGTGTGTTTGTGAAAGAGAGAGAGAGAAAATGTGTGCGTGTGTGTGTGTGTATTGTGAGTGAGGGTGAGGTCTAAGTGTGTTTGCTTTTTTTTCTATCTGAATAGACTGACTGCTCTGGCATTCAGTTTCTCTCGCAGTCACACATAAGCGTGCACACACACACACACACACACACACACACACACACACACACACACACAAAGAGTCAGGAAGGAGGGTACAATGCTGTCCTGCCCTCCTCCTTCCTCTAAAGATGTGTTTTTTTTTCTCCCTCTCTCCCAGACTTCCTGGGAGGGGTACACTGCCCTTTGTGTCCGAAGGCACTCTCTCTTTATCTTTCCCTCTCTTTTTCTCTCTCTCTCTCTCTCATATTCACGGGGCACAAAGAGCGAGGGAGAGGGCGAGGAGAAGTCTTTCACCTGGACAAGGAGGGCCACGGAGGCCTCGGCCACAAAAGAGCAGAGAAACAGAGGGGGGGGGGGGAGAAAAGACGAGATAACAAGGCCGAAAAGGAAGATGCGTCTATGTTTTTGTGTTCCCATGTTTTGTGCCCTTTTCCGCTTGCTGCGGTTTAGCGGAGAATGACAGGCGGATGTCTGGGTGGAGAGAGCGGCTGTTTAGTCTGAGGCCATGTCATGGGAAACATATTCATGCCCTCTGGGACTTATTCATACCCTGGTATACCGCACACACACATACACACGTGCATGTACACACTCTATGTCCGTTCCTTGTCCTCCCACACACACACATACACACACCCTGTCATGAGCAAGAGGGGAGGGGGGTGAAAGGTCAAGCACTTCAGTAATGGAACAGGAAGTGTTGGAACAGTCGACGCTACACAACCTACAACTAACTCCAACATGTGGACAGGACTGACAGGCAGCTGTTGTGGGTAGGACATAGCTTTGGAAGGCAGAAAGGCATTCATAGCCCTGCCCATAGTCCACTAATCTGTTGTTTTGCGTGTATATTTTGTCTGGCTTTCATATATGTTTGTTACATGATAAGTGCCAGAGAACTTTTTTTTTTTTCTGTTTCTCTCTAAACCGAAGCTAACAATTCGTGCCACATAAAAGAAATGTTTCAAGAACACAGGATAAACACATGCCACTGATGTGTGGAAAAGGCTTACAAATTTCACCACTTTTCCACACATCCTGAAAAGGTATCTCTTACAGAGGGTTTTTTTTTTTTTTTTTTTTTTTTGCTGCACACTGATTCGAGGCAGATTCTCAGCAGTGGATACAACAGTAAATGAAACCCGATGAGTATTAGTGTCAGGCTCTATTATGACTTCATTTGGTTGAATGGCAGAAACAGGAGGACACTGGATCTAGTTAGAAGACTGCTCAAATCCACTCCTGGCTCACTCCTCCTTAACTGCTGCGCTCACAGATCTATGATCAGCTCATCTGCTCCATATATTTAACTGTACCCACGGATAACATCTAGAACTGAACTTAGATCAGCACTCGATGAAATCTTATCCCATACCAATGAGGACATGTGGCTGCTGTTGGTTTAAAGAGATTTAGTTTGGCCCCTTGCCACACATGTAAAAAGTCCAGATTTCCTCTTTTGCTCCTTCTCAGACATGTAATAGAGACATGAGTAAGTCTGGCTGCAGTTGCTGAGGCTCTGCAGTGGCCGAATTCCCTCCAGCCTCCCTTCACAGCAGATGGAAAATACACCTGTGAAGTCCAATTGTAGCGAGAAGTAATACTATTGCCTTATGCCACCAGTCAGTGACCTGACTGCTGTTTCTGCATTCAGGTCAGTTAAACGAATCCTCCGAAATTAAGACTTCTGAAAAAAGATTTTATCATTCTTTCTCTCCCTTCTACATTCATCTCTCCACCTTCTGTTTTCTACATCCCATCTTCCATTTCCTGGACATTCCTGTACCATTACCCACATTTGGCTATATGTGTGTGTGTGTGTGTGTGTGTGTGTGTGTGTGTGTGCGTGTGTGCGCCCTGAGGTGTGTGCACATGTGTGTGACATTTAAGTGTGTCTGCGATTGCTTCTTTGTTCCCTTTAGCTAACTCCCGTCCCAGTGGCCCATTCTCCCGACCTAATCCCTGCTAGCGTCGCTGTATCAGCACTGCTCTGTGGGACGCTTTGATGCTGCACAGGGAGATTGGATAAGGCATTAACCATCATTAAGTCAGTATGTGCATGTGATTGTGATTGTGATTGTGAGTGTGTGTGTGTGTGTGTGTGTTCAAGCAAGGATGTGTGTACCTACATTCATACTTGTGTAATGTCTTTCCTTGTGTGCAATGTGCACATAAGGGTCTTGTGGGTACATGTGTGTGTGTGTGAGAAAGAGAGAGAGTGTGTGTGTATGTGTGTGTACGCTGTTGGAAAGGGCATTAAGTATCATTAGATTTCTTACTAGTCATCACCTGCACACCGCCAGCCCCATATGAGCCACTTTAGTCAGCAGGCCTGGCCAGCGATCACACAGATACGGAGACAGAGACAGACAGACCCATGTTGAGGGAACTTAGAGAGCTATGTCTCACACACTTTGCAATCAACACTCGCGTAAACATTCTCATTTATGCATATAGCTCATAGTTTTTGGAGATTATTGAGTTCATTTGAGTTATAAAATTAGGTGAAATAAGAAAGGCCATTTATTTATTTATTTTTAATCCAAACAGCAGCTCAGTTCTGTTTTCTCTTCATTCTTTTCTCAGCGTTTTAGTACCAAAAATACTTTCTGCGTCGTTAACTTTTAGAATTGTTCAAACTAGCCGTTACATGGGGCTTTATAGAGGCGGGAAAAGAAAAAGGGTCAGGGTTAGAAGAAACAGACGAGATGAGACAAAAAACATTTCAATGAAAACAAGTCAGTTTTAAGATGATTTAAAAAAAAAAATTGTGGGAGCCTCATGTCAACTTTGAGGAGCAACAACAGCAAAGAGGATCTTCTGTCATTCAAACTGCAGTAAACAGCATCTTCTTGCAGCAGAAAACGGAACAACTTGTGTGGAGACATAAAATCCTAAAGTTGTTTTAAACCAAACTGCTCCATTTCAGAAAATGTGGTGAAAATTGATACGACTAGTCTAAAGCATGTTGTATCCGACCATATGTATACACTGATAAAACATAATAGCTCGCATGAGTCATTGGTGCACATGTGTATAGATGCACACATATGAGTGTATACGCACTTGGATATTTAGGGACATTTGTCGTGGCCTGGCCCAGGATAGGACAATGCCTTCTCTGTAGTGGAAAAGAGAGGGCGAGTGCACTTGCACAGATTCATGCACACACATGCACTCACGCATACACGCACAAACATTCCCATAGATTCCCAGGGTTGGAAAGGGGCTGAATAGGAATCTGGGCCATGCAGGCATTCTGAATCCTCTCAGTCAGAAGCAGCCCTTCACCCTTCAACCACACGTCACAGAGAGCACATTCCTGGCCCCCGTGTCATACATGCGTCACGCTGGTATCACACGAAACATACGGATTCACATATTCTGTCGGTGGGCATGGGTAACCACTGCCGTGTTTAGTCCACATAGGCTTGTGACATGCAGTCCAAAGACATACTCCGCTTTACTTCCCTGATCCTCCTCCACCCTAGTTCCCTTCAAGATCTTGTGTCGTGATTGCTTTCTGCTGTTTTCTAAAGGACAGGATATGGAGCGGTAGAGTAACACTATGGCCTCTGTGTCTTCCCTGCCTGCCGATCCTGAGGGAATCGTCATTGTTTCCATTGTTGTCTTCTACCTGCCTACCTGCCGTCTGTCCCTCAGCGACATTTAAAAAGCCTCCCAGGTTGCTCTCAGGAAACCACAAACCACTGCACTATCCAGCGCTAACTGCCTATCCCTTCTCTCCAACACCCTTTTGGCATAAATATCACTTTTGTTGCAGGCGGAAGTGGCTTTTTTCTGCTGGTGGTCACCGCAGGGCCTCCAGGGAATCTAGGAGAGAGCTGAGGAATTGACACTTTGAGGCGAACACTTCAAGTTTATGAGAAGGAAGGAACAAAAGAGAGAATGAGGGAGCAACTTTTTAAGCGGAGCAGAATGACTATGATCGCATGTGTCACTGTTTTCTTCCTCTGTATAATCTGAGGTGCGTAACTCTCTTCTCCAACTCTGATCACAGCTGACAGTTTGTTGGCTTGTGGCCAAAAACACCCAACCTCTCCCCCACCCCCTCACCCCCGACACACATGCATGCATACACACACACACACATACATACATACATACACACACCTTGAAAACATTTACACCATTTGGCTTAGGTACACACCCTTCACTTTTCTCAGCCTGCTGCCCTGAGCTATATGCATTCATTTTGAATTTCTAAGAGGCACATAACACATCAGAGACTGAACATTTGCACTTGGTGCTACATGACCAGCTTCAACACCTGCTCTGAAAACGCACACACACACACATACACACACACACACACACACACACGCACACACACACACACACACACACACACACACAAGCACTTAATGTATGGATTCTTCTTCGAACTGAAGGAGGCCAGAGGAAACAGGTGAGGAAAGGAGAATAGGTGGGGGGGAGAAGGATAGACAGAGAGAGGAAGGGAGGGAGGGGAGTGTAGTTGAGGCGGAGGGCTACCATAGACGCCTGGAGCCAGGACACTGATGCTGGAGCTGATAGGCGCTGTATAGAGGACCCTCCACTGACAGTACACACACACACACACACACACACACACACACACAGACACACACACACGAGTTCTCTTTTCTCTACATTTCTCTTATTTTGGTTCATTCCTTCCCCCCATAATCCTCCTCCCCCCTCCATCCCTCACAATTTCTCTCTCTTTTTGTGTCTCTCTCTCTCTCTCTGTCAGACATGATGTTTACAGTGTGACCCCCGGTCTCTCATGATAGGAATCATTCCATCAACATAATGGCTAAATAACACGCACACGACTGTTGCAGTCACGGCCACCACAAAGAGGCAGGATGTTGTCTCCTGCATCTGTATGTACAGTATGTGTGTTTGTGTTTGTATATGCGTGTGTGTGTGTGTGTGTTTGTACTCCTGCTTTACCTCAACCAAGTCTTCAAAATCTTGCAATACAACTTTTTCTGTCACCAATTTCTAATCCTCACCTTTCTCCTTGTCAGTTTTTTTCACCCCTTTTCTTCATCTTCCCTTCTTCTATTTTTCTTGCTTCACCTCCACTGACTTGAAAAAAAAAACCCCTCAGCAGTCTGGGTGGTCCTCACACACACACACACACACGCACACACACACATGCATGCACGCACACTCACACACTCCTTGGTTTTCCTCTGTCTGGTAATGCGCTAGCTGCGGTTTCCTGGCCTCGGCCAAAACACCGTTAGAAGTTCACCGCGCTCACCGCTACCACAAAGCATCACCTAATCGCTGCTCAACCCCAGCCCCAGACTCACATACGAAATGCACACACACTCTTTTCCTCTTACGCACCCATGCGCACACGGTGTAGACCGCTGAGGGAGGTGTGAGACGTGTAAACATGAGCACCTGACAACCTTCCAAACTGAAAGTACAGGATGTTACACCAACTGGATCATGAACATATCCATTATTTTCAACATGATTAAACATTTCTTTTAAATAGGTATGAGTCTAACAGCCTGACAGACAGCCTACTTATTGTGTCACTGTGAAGCCATTTTTTATGACAAGTTACTTTGCTTGCAGCTACACATAAAACAGCAACGATCCCCGATGTACATACAGGACGCAGTGTTCTCCAACTCAACACACATTAACACATATGCACACACACCCTTGGGCAGTGTCTTTCCTCTCTAATCTGATATCAAAGAGAAAGGCTTTCAAAGCATCTCACATGACAGCTCATTTCATGCGTTGCCCACGGAAACGATTATTGTCATAAATCTCTACCCACTTTACTCTCCGAGTTGCTCGAAGCATCTTTGCCTTCCGAAGGGTTAAATTCCTTCGCAGAGTCATCCTGCAATTCACCTCAGTGTTATGATATAATTGTTTGTGTGTGAGTGTTTTTCTACCTATATGGAGGGGAGTCGCCCCTGAGTGTGCAAGTAAACACTAGAAAATGGAGTGAATCATGCATCGCCTGGATTGCCCTCTCGGCCGCTATAGCACGTACTGTTGCGCTCACTTTGAAGAGCTCTCCGATGACACGGGTGAATGATGTCATATACTTTCACAGCATTGTGTGGATGTGGTTTGTAATGTGGACTGTTCCCAAGCAAATCCCTGTGACCTCGGCAGCCTACAGTGTGTGCTGTGGAGGCTAATCCAGCCTCCGCAGCACAGCGGGGCGTGCTGGACGGTTTGACAGATCCTGGTGGGGATTGGACCGGCTCTCCGCTGTTGTAACCTTTTACACTCCAGGACGAAATGAGAAACTGTAGCCCGCTGCGCTGGGTCCTGGGTTATGTATGCATGTGGGCAGGGTTAGGGAGGGGGGATGTTGTTTTGTTTGTGTTTGATGATTTTTATCAGCGAAAAGCAAAAGAGTAATCTGTGATCCTTGTGTGCAGTATCTTAATTTGTTGCGGCATCTCTCCTGGTGTCTAACATTCCCTTCTTCTCTCGTCTGCAGAAATGTGTGTGTGTGCGTGTGTGTGTGTGGGCGTGTGCGGTTGGTCGCTGAGTTTATTTATCTTATTCTAAATCAGCCCTCAAACTCACTAATTGGTCCAGTTCCACCGTTAGGTAACGAGGGGAAATGAACAATTACTCTTGTGTTTGTAGGGAATGATGTGTGTTTGTGTGTATATTTGTGTGTGTGTGTGTGTGTGTGCGCGCGCACACATAGTTGTAGTGGATAACTTATAGATTTCTACAGAGAGTCTCAGGTCATCACTGTTTTTATTTTAAGGGGAGGACCGGGAGTCTCAACACTGGTACTCCCAGATTCATCACCCCTTGTGTGTGTGTGTGTGTGTGTGTGTGTGTGTGTGTGTGTGTGTGTGTGTGTGTGTGTGTGTGTGCGCTGGCTTAGTTTGTGTGGCATGCCCCGTTGTTGGACCAAGCGCCTGATGTTCTCATAGGTAGAATGGTTCCTGGATGGAGTTAGTAACCATATTTCACCACCATAAACTCTGCATGTGTTTTAACTTTCAAATGAACATTGTGAAATCTGGCCGTGGCAGACAGCTGAAGAGTCAGGCATCATTCAAGCTGTCGAGCTGTCTTTTATGTGTCTCTTTAAAAATCGTTCGCTACATAAACTGTTGATCTTTCCTCACTCCCTCTGAATTCTGTCCCTCCACTCTTGTAATACTTGTGGAGCCCCTAGTGAGCAACTGTTCTATCACACCCTGTTTCCTGGATTCAACTTCTATCGCTTCAATATCAGTTATCACAAAGTGTCTCTAATCTGTCCTCAGAGGCTTATGCAGTGAAGCAATTTAAAAGATCTGGCTGTAAGCCACAGAAGGGTGGTGTAAGAAACTGCTCACATCTCTTGTCTTTTACATAATGCCCTTAAAAATTCCTGGGATTAATTGATGGATAATATTAATAATCATCTCTTTAATGGTATTTACAGTATGTTTATTAATGCGTTGCGCTCGTCAAACACAACTCACAAATAATATTTAAAAATTGTAAAAAATAATAAATGATAAATAAATTAAGCCTTAAAATTAAGTTGTCAAACAAAAAAAAACTGAATTAAATTCATTTTCTGAGTCAAATCCCAACAATTCTTCTCTGTTTAACCCTTGAGTTTTGGTGTCATAGAACAGTAAGATACATGATTGTGGAATAAAACTGAAAATGAACTAATTAACTCTCAAACATATTTAGACATCTGTGTTTAAACACACAATCACATGCTTATGTCATGTGCTTATATATATATATATATATATACATACATACACACATGCATACATGTACAAAATGGCATACACATGTGCGCACACACACACACACTCTCTTATGCTGGGTCTCCAGTTGGCGCTCAGAAACCTGACACTGAAAGAAGTGGTCCAGTAATTTTGCTATAGTGGTCAGCACGCACACATGTTCCCACTTGGCCCTGTCCGTTTTTATCTACATGCGGGTTCTGCCGCTGTTTCCTGGTCACTCATCCAACTGACTGTTGCTTTCTGCTCTATTTTTAAAAAGGGATGAAAATCCCAGATACACTTCAGCAACATGAATACGAATTTTTACGCTTTTCTCACTGACAAATTAATGATCAGGACTAACAGTGGGGACTCATGATTGGTTTTCATCTTTCAGATGAAACTAATTGGCAGCATGATTGAATGAGAGAAGGATTCAGGATGACATGCAAAGTGCATACACAAGAAAACAATGATTGGGGTCAAGGAAACAGGCCTGGAGGTGGTAAGGTGAAGACGTAACAGGACAAGATAACACAACCCGGAAGTCCCTAACTGTTGTAACAGAAACATGTTACTCACAGGTAAGTGGTGAGAGGGCTGAGGTTGGCTGGCACAGAAGATAGTCCCAACTCCGAGCAGTCCACCATGACGAATATCCCATCTTCTTCACACTGGCACGGAGACGGGCACAGCGACGCCGCTGGCCCCTGCCTGTCTTGGATCCGTCCGTACCCCCACACTCCGGGGGCGGACCCCCAAACTCCTCCAGCCATGCACAGCAGCAGAAGCACAAGCAGCATGTCTGACTGTCCACCTGTCTGCATCTACACCTGTGGGGTTTCCTGTCTTGTCACGCTCTCTTTTGCCCTCTCTCTTGAGAGCCAGCTGTGATAACTGAGGAAGTTCCAATGCTTCTTCTCTTTACTGAGTACTCCTCTGAATGCTGCCTCTCTCTCCTGTGCAGGTCCACACTGTGAATCTGTCCCTGTCACCAGTTCTACCTCTTCATCTCTCTGCTCTATCTGCCAGTCACCACTTCATTCCCAGGGGTTCACGTTGTTGTAACTTCTTTCCCGTCTTCCCTCTCACTCTGCCCTCTTCTTTCTCACTGTCTTTCTCCCCCAAACACAGTCACTCTTTCTCCCTCTCTCTCTCTCTCTCTCTCTCTCTCTCTCTCCTTGTATATTTCTCTTCCTCTCTCTGTCTCTCTCTCCTTACCTATTGTAGAAGGACCGCATGAGTTGTGAATGAGCCACCCTCATTGGCCCACAATTTAGGGATGGGCTGGAGCATCTCCGGAAAGTAGGAGGGGCCCGCGATTCTCAAACTCTTCCCTCTCTTTCTCCCTCTCTTCCTCCTTTCCCCTGTTTTACTTTGCCCAGAAGCTCTCTTGTGAGGAGAACGAGTGAGTGTTTAGTTTGAGGAAGGGAAAGGGGGAAGGAGGGGGGGTCGGGTGGCAATGCAGTACAGTGGTGTGAGACAAGATTTCTCCTTGTGGGACCTTATGAATGGAACTGGGAGAAAATGAGACAGTGTTTACAGTTGAAAGAAGGAGGAGGGGGTAAAAAAGCAAGCTCTGGAGGATAAGAATGAAGGCAGCAGAGTGTGTTTGGCTGTGTGAGAGAGATGCAGAGGGTCAGAGTGTGTGACTGGGAGTGACTGTTTTTAGGAAATTGGAATTCTGACACTTCAGCACCCCTCAGTCCCCAGAAAGAGCAGAATCCAGTGTCTCGTAAGTCACACCTTCTCAGGTTTCTGCTGCTGGAATGTCGCGATTGCACACACACACACACACACAGAAAAACACACACATATGCATGGGCACCCATAGAAAATAACAGATTATGAGTGACCGGCGCAAAGGAGTTCGCGTATCCATTTCACATACACACACTCCGGTCTATAGAGAGAAGAGTGTGGATTTGTGAAGAAGTGTCAGCTGCCTTGAGCTAAAGGCTATCTGTATTTCACAGCGCTCACGCAGAGATTTTCCACAGAATCTTGAAAATAATCTCATCCAACAGCCCTTTCTCTTATTACAGCACGTTCAGTAGACTTAATGTTCAAAATTAAAACTGGGCTTTCCATGATTCAGTAAGGGGTCAATAAACAGCAGGACAAGAATGCTGTAAAATTAGACCCCAAAAGGATGCATACAACTCTGCTTCATGTGTTACACAACCGAGCTTTACATGCTGCGCACCTGTAAGTACAGGATGTTGCATAAGAGCCTAATAATGCATTCTGTAATTATGACAAATCAAAGAAAGAAAAACTGGCTTGCCATTGAATTCAGGCCTTTTTCCCAGCGGCAAGTAGTAACCAGTAAAAATCTGCAATGGAGAGGGATGATAATGAATTTTTCCACTGAAAGAAACCATTACAATAAAACACTACCCACTGATGATGACAATACATTTGAGAAATTTAGCGGAAATACTAGATGGGGTTAGCATTTAATCACACATCATAACTCCAGTCTTGGTGACTTTCATGTTTTACGAGAGGGATTACATGGTCTTCAATGAGTTGATGAAATCTGACAACAACTCGGGCTCGAAATCTTTTCAAACCCCACTGGATCAACTCAAAAATGCATGGTAGTCAATGTGGACAACAAGGCTGCATTTTTAGTTCCTGGAAATCTGAGACTTTAGGAACCGTTGATTTCTTTCAGCAGCAGCAGTATGTTATATTTGCACGCAAATGCGTACATGCAAAGCCAAGACCAAAGGTCCAACATGTAAATTTATGACATAAATTAGACCATGATCAAAAAAAATGCATGGCTGCAGAGAAGCTGGACCTATAATAAGTGCACACCATGCTATTTGAAACATAAAACAACACAGATAAATGTCTTTGCAGCAAGTTTGAGTTTGTCTACCCCTCCAGCCGATCTGTCTGTTGCTCCATCCCTCTTCTTCTCTGTCTTTCTTTCTCCACCATTCTCTGTAGGCTGAATAGTTTCTCATTAATTAATTAACATTCCTATGCCACTGTGTTTTCTGAGGGGCCTTTGTTATGGCCCCACAAAAACTCTTTCAGAGCTGTTCTTCACACAGTCTCTCTCTCTCTCCCTCTCTCTCCCTCTCTCTCTCTCCTCCCTCTTTGTAGTAGTATGTAGTAGTCTGTTGTTGCTTCCTCTGTCTATTGTCCATAAAAGTGATGTTTTATGGTATTTTTCTTTTCTTTCTCTTCTCACTGCTTCACTACAGGAACACCTTGCGTGATCTTACTGTCCACCCACGTACAGCACACTCACACACACATGCATATGTACACAAAAACACACACATGCTATTCATACACCTGCAAACTCCCACTCCCTGGGCTCTCCGCCTCTCCCCTTCTTGCGCGCAGAGGTCTGTCATCTTTTTAAATACTCTTTAATTGTCTGGCCCTGGGGGAGCCCTAAAACACGCTTACTGTAAAAACCTGCATGTCTGGTCTCCTGCCTGTCTCTTTCTCCGTGTGTCTCCTCCCCTCTTCTTCTTCTTCTTCTTCTTCCTCTTCCTCTTCTTCCTCTTCTTCTTCTCACGTGTTATCCTTCTTTCCTTCAATCACAAACACGCACACAACCATACATGGCGCTCCGTACTGTTAGAAAAGTAAGCTATGTATTTGTTTTCATTGCACCTGTTCTGACGCAGTTGTGATAGATGCGTGCGGGGTTAAACATGAGTCACTGTAATCCAGTCTTCTCGAGAGAAGAAGGGAGAGAATGCAGTACGCGGCTTAAGGATAGTTGTACTTTTCTACTTTTTTAGATTAGAATAAATCAATTGATGTCTCTAGTCTTCTTTTTGTCAGAAATTGTTAATGCTAGACTATTTTGTACTATACCCACAGCAACGGAGGTGTATGTCCCTACCTTTGATCAGAGCTGCTACTTATCCAGTAGCATCAGCAGGTAAGCTAAGCACGCAAGATACTTTTTGGTGACATGATCAATCCATCTACTGTGCAACACTCTCGTGTGTTATATGTGATAGTTGATACTAGTTTGGCCCATCAGCTGAAATTATATGATGCAGCATGACATTGTGATGGTATGCTGTGTTGATGTTGTGGTTTGGTCTGGTGGTGCTCACTTGTAGCACGTATTATGATAACATGTTCTGGAGCTCTGTATCTGACTGGAATGTGTTATGTCATTTCTAGGACTGCCCACTGTGTTAGTCGATGAGAAGAGTCTTGGTTGACCAAGTTTGCATCGGTCAGTTTGTTGCAGGAAGAAAAAAAATCAAACTCCACAGGAAGTGAAGACAACATACACATGGCTGCTCCCTGCGGTTATTAGAGAGTAATGTGACCAATTGTCTTGGCTTCATCTTATTGGGTATATTACTAATAAATTAATAAACGGGACATAGACCTCCAATATCCAAACAGATAGCAAACACAGGTCAGTCTGTTATGTCGGGCAGGAAATCCAAAGTGTGGGTTCATTTTGAGAGGATAAAGGTCGACCTTAAAGATCATATCATTCATCAAACACAAACATGGTTTATCATTTGAAACATGCAGGCTAAGTAGCCCGTTGTTTGCCACTTAGCATGACCGCTGTCCTTGCCAGTTGTTCCGACACATTCAGAATCATTACTGCTTTCGTTTGTGTCATTAACAGGCAGCTCGCTTAAATATTACATTTGAAAGGCTAATTATTATGGTATATATACAGTATATATTTAAATAATTTAATTAATATCAAAGATGTGTTACGACTAGTCCACTGATGGCTTGAACGAATGACTACTAGTCGACTGGGAAAATCTTTGGCTACGGGGCAGCTTACTTTTCCGTAAAATAAATTCCAGTAACACTGGGGCCAACACACACAACAACATCTTGACAACTTGTCACAATATGCCCCTGTCTTATTTCCCAGCACAGATGCACATCAGTCCTTCAGAGAAGCAGCAATTTTATCACATTCGCTTCCCTGACGAATGGGATAGAGGTCCAACAGCAACACTTCCCAGCCCTTCCGTGGAACTTGCTACTGCTCCTACAGCTCTGTGATGCATCTGCTGTGCGATAAATGCATCAAACGACATGCAGCAAAAGACGTGAGCCTCCTTTATGTACTGTATGCTGCACTTAAGTGATAAACAAGCTCTGTGTGTCAATAATGTATGAATTACACATCCCTGACAGTGGATCAAATCAAATTCTGCTCAGACACACACACACACACACACACACACACAGTTGTTAGCAAGAGTGCACACATTTGTACATGCCGCTGCAAAAACTATGCATGCACTTATATTCTTTCCCTCTCTCTCCTTCCTTCTCTCTCTCTCTCTCTACTCACACACACGCTATCAAACAGTCTGCATCAGATCAAAGCCAGTGCTCTCTCTCCCCTCTCCTCCCCCAACCTCCCCCCCTTTGCTGTGCTCTCTGGGCTGTAAACACTATCCAAGCAACGGCAGCCTTGAAGACACAAAGACAAGTAGCTACCTGACACCTGACACTAACTTAAGAGCACTCACCGTGGTGTACCTGAGAATAAAGCACGCGCATGCACACACACACACACACACACACACACACACACAAGGCTACCTGAGCTCCTTGCAGCAAGAAGAGTCCATTCAGGGAAAGAACAGAGAAAGTAGCCGTGCAACCCCCACCCCCCCCCCCCCCCACACACACACACACACACACACAAAAAAACACACACTCCATCCCATCTCACCTCCTCACCCCGTATCCCCTAACCCACCAACACCTCGACACATTGACATAAGTGTGTGTATATTTGTGCACACCTGTTTGCGCATGTCGACAGACGCATGTGCTCACAAACCTGCCTGTGTCTGTATTCCTGTATGTCTGAGCTGTGCAGGCAACTGAAGGCTAACACAGGTATACTCAGCGGAAGCAAATGAGACGCAGTGGGTTGCCGGTGGCGGCAACCTAGGTGTGTGCTCTGGCTTTTCATGTGAAACCACCTGAAAGCCAACAAAAGGTCCCTCTCCTTCACTCCATCCCTCCCCCCGTCCCTCTCTTCCTCTCTGCATCTCACAGTACAAAGGAAAGGAATGAATGAAAGAAAGAGCAGCAGAGGAAGGGGGATAAGGGAATGAGGATGCAAGGGTGAGGCATGTGGGGGGGGGGGGGGGGGGGGGGGTTGCTGGCGAGTGAGCAAAACAGGGGTGGTTGAGGTATTTTCCTGTGTGTTTGTATGGCAAAGTAGTAAGCCTCAAGGGATGTGGTTAGTCATGGAGTTCAGCAAAGCACTGGAGTGAAAGAGATTGTTGTTGGTTTGTGTCACACATTAGGAAATATGCATTTCAGCAGTGTTGTATCTTTCATAGTAATCCAGATAAATTCACCTTTAAAATTATGATAGCTAGGATGTCCCATTATATTCAAGCAGTGGATTTTTTTATGTGTTATTTTCATTTCACTACTAGAGTTATCTTCGTCTGCAGCTAACAGCACTAAACAAACAGGACAGAACACATACTAAGAAAGTTTAGACAACAGTACATCGTGCACACCATGTCAGCAATAAATGTAAGTCCAACTAGTTAAGAGCAAAGTTATTTGTATACAAAGCAAAAATAGTCAGTGGTTACAGAGTTGGGTAGCTTTAAACAGAGTTTTCAGTTTGCCTTGAGAGCTACTAAATGTGACTCTTTCTGATTTCTGGTAGCACGTTTTACACAGAATGCTGAAATGCAGTGCAACAAAAGAGCGCAAAACTATCTCTTATAGAAGATATTCCTCATGATTTTACCATATTCTCCAAATGAAGGTCGGGTGAGTCCTTTAGAATTCAATACACAAGACACAACTTTAAATATAATCTGTCATATATGTTAAAGCTGATACGATTGTGGTTATTTTGACACATTTTCACATCACCATTAGCATAACATGAAAATATTTTATTTACGTAACACTTGATATCAGAATTAAAAGGGGGTAAATTAGTAGCAGTATTAATCACATAATCTACTGACAAAGAAATTCAAAGATTAAAAAGTTAAAACAAGAAAAAAAGGAATTTGGACATTAACAAACATACTGTAACAAAACGCAAAATGTTATACTGTGGCTTTGATATTTTTTGCACTCATTGGTGCAATAACTAACAACAAATCCCAACACTGCACACACAAGCAAGCAAGCAAAATTATTCGTACTTGAAATATTTAAGTTGAGAAAACTCGAAAATGTGTCTTGTTGAGTAATAAACACACAATGCAATACATTTATCAAAACTGTATTTAAAACAATATAATGACAATAAATATAGAACATTCAGTGTGACATTCCCTTCCAAAAAAAAAGTCGTATTTTATTTCAGAGCAGGCTCGTCCTACACTTGGAAGCTGATTTTGTAGATTTGGATGTTGGCTCACCTGTACCCAGTTTCTGCATCACCTGCTAAATGAAATTAAAACGTTTTTGATGCACGTTGGGTGCTCCAGATGCAGTTCATCGGAGGCACGACAGGATCGCTGCTTTTAACAGGTCCATGCGAGAGGAAGCCAGGTTTTGGACCTCATCTCAGTCAGTATCCTTGCTCAGTGTAAGAGAAAGGACATTATAATGTCAGTCCACACCAAGTTTAACTTTCATTTAAGCACGATCTGACTGGAATAATTGAATATTAAAAGCTCAAAATATAAAATAAAATAAAATAAAGCTACTCACAGAGCAACTCAGATACTGACAACTTGTCCACATTAATGTATGATGACGATAGAAATGCAGTCAAGATTCAAAAGCACAGTTTGAAAGTGGCTAACATTCATATTACTTAAATATGTGGATTTTAATTGTGGAATGTCATTCAGTGACTTTAAAATTCAAACTTAATGTAATTTTCAAACACAATTTTCATGATATAAAAAAAAAGATCAAGGGAGAAAATTATGGAAAAAATGTTAAATAGAGAAAATGACAGCATTTCTGAGTATGAAGTGAAGAGAACATGGCAGTTGTTTTGTTTGTTTTGAAACAAGCACTGATCAGGCTCAGACAAGTTGAGTGAATGAGCCAATTAGAAGCTGGCAGGGTGCTATAGTGGTGATAAAGGGGTGTGGTCCAGGATGAAAATAGATGTATTTAAGTCTGATCAACTCAAAGATACGAGTGAAAACAATGAATCCTTCATAATACTGCAATATACTAAGACTGGTTGAGTAATGTGATCAAGCTCAATATTTTTGAACTGTTTAAGTAGAAACAAAATCCAGGCTAACTGTGCACTTTCCTTTTCATCAAGATACTGTATCTCTCATGCAGAACTTACTGTCGTACCAAGACAAAGCGTTCTTGTGTTTTGATCTCTGCTCTGCTTGTTTTCTCTGCAGTGACAGTTTGATATACGAGGGTTAATATGGTGAAACAGACTGACTGAAGCAGACAGGTCTGCACCTGTACAGTGCCAAAGAGAGAGACGCTCCACTCTGTTTGATGCTATTCTAAGCGACGCCACCGGCGCTGCAATCAGGGGGTGTGTGTTTTTGAGTTGAGTTTGTAGGTGTGTGTGTGTTTGTAGGTGTGACTGTTAAACCTGTACACCAAATACTGTCTATAAAAAGTTTGTTGACCTAGTAATAAGGCAGCGATTACTGTGGCGAGGACTGCCTAATCATGCCTCTGTATGTGAGTGGAGTTCTGCAGCAGTAGGAGTGTGTGTGCGTGCGCTTGTGTGTGTGTGTGTGTGTGTGTGTGTGTGTGTGTGTGTGTGTGTGTGTGTGTGTGTTCATGTGCACTTGTGCATGCATGTGTGTGAGTGATGCATGTTTGTGCCGTCTTTGTAGTCATACCCAGTTCTGCATGATAGTATCAGCCGTGTCAGTGTGGAGGGAGACTGATGTGGAATGTTAACAGTGACTGAAAGTATTGGACTGTCTCCATAGAGTCTCGTTCATGCAGAACCTAGATAGGACTGGCAGGAGACTCAACACAATGTAGTGAGAGATGAAGAGAGGAGCTTTATTATTGTAGGTTTCACACCAGCATCAGAGAATCCCAGTCATCTGAAAAGTACATAGCAGCAGCTGAAAGATTACAGCTATTAAAACAGAAATTAGGCACCTGGGAAGTATGAAACTTATCATCACTGAAAGCATGATTACAATAATCTTATTATATCATACCATTACGCTGTGTGATCTGCTCTTTATGGGATCCAGAGTTGAATTTCGAAATTGGGTGATGAAATGGCGCCATCTTCAGCCAAAAGACGGAATAACATCGGTGCAGCAGGTCAGGAAGTAAACAACCAGCTGATGGCGCGACAACCCTCTAGTCTCACTGTAAGATCCACAATACACTGAACTGTTAAAACTCCCATTGTATAGAGCTTTCAAGATTTTGGCACAAGTTAAGATTCATATTCTTCATGAATGTCGGCAAATTAATATGCAGCTGAATTCACAGGAAATACAGTCCCATTGGACACTGATAGGTACAGCAGCTCTTGAACTCTCATGAGATAAGTCTAAAGTCTCTGCCATCTGAGATCATTTCTATATGTACTTAGTTGGTGAGACTACATGTGTCTTATGAATTTTAAGAATTTACTGAAAACGTGCAGTATATCCAACCAAGTACAGAGCACAAAAGTACAAAAACACGTGTTCTCTCATTTCTTTTCAAACACTTCTAACTGCAATGTGTAAACTGAAAACAAACTCAGCAGTATGAAAATCTAAATGTGTGCCTGTATATTGTGGAGATTATCACCATACAATCTGAGTCACCAGTAAATGTGAGTCACGCATGTGCCAGTTTACAACATTTTACAGCCAATTTGCGTGGTAGACCAATAAGATGAAGATGAGCAAATTTAAATTTTTCCACCGCCTAACCAGCTAACCCCCGGGCACGGTCTGACTGTCTTGTCACTTTCCAATAGTGAGTCAGCGTTGCTCAGAGGGTGTATTATAACCTCTTGTATTATAAATGCAGCAGTGGCTGATATGAGTGATAAGTAAATAGCTGTTAATGCTAGCGCTGGCAATGTAGGGCTAAAAAAATCAAATTTCAATTTGGCTAGGTTGCTTTAGACTTCAGCATCGAATTACTATATACTTTGCTTTATAATCTACAATATGTAATGATTCGCTGACTTGTAAAGTACATTAGAAACTGAACAAATAGAAGAAACAGAACAACCGGCACATTAAACTGTGGTTCTTTTTTCACTTTTCCTCTGTAAAAGTTAGTGTCTATAGAGAGTATGAGATTAGAATTCAGACTGGACAGTACAGCAGTTAATACAACAACAAGTCATATGATCATTTTAGCAGTTCTTCTCCTTTCTTTGGATCTTTCTATAATGAAATTCTAGTTGTGATCTAATCACACAGACTTCGAGTACTTTAATTAGCGTGTTAGAATTTCTGCTCAAACAACTGCAGAAAACGAAGCTACACAACATTATCCTGCTAAATAAACTCAGACTAGGTTCCTATTGTCTTCTGCCTACTGCTTATTCTGTACTGGACTCACTGTCAGCTGTGGTCCTGAACTCACTGTGCTGCTCTGCTCCTGTCTGTGGCCGAGCAGGACCGAACCAAACATTGTTTGCTGGGGAGACAGGGACACAGAACCAGAGTGGGCCGCACAGTCTGCTCCACTGGGCTGACCACCACGATACTGCGATATCTATCTCTCTCCCTCTTGCTGTCTCTCGCCCGCGGGGCCCAAAAACTGGTCTAGCCCAACAGAAATCTTTGTGCCTTCCGATTAGCCACTCCATGCCTGACATACACCAGACTTCATAGAAAACAATTCAAAGTCATAATAAATGATCCAGATCCAGATCTGCCCCAAAATTTAATATGTTCTTCCCCGCCCCATGCCCCATCCCTCCACCAAGTTTGGTGCAAATCAGTGGACTACTTTTTGCGTAATCCTGCTGACAAACAAAAACAAACAGTCATAACTGAAGACATACCATAACCTTGGCTTAGGTAATAAAATTGCTCACAAGTCTCAAATCTTGAGTTCGAGTCAAGTTTCAAGTCTTTTGAGGACAAGTCTCAAGTCAAATTTCAAGTCACTGCGTGTGTGAGAGCGACTCCAAGTTGCAAATTCGAGTGCTCATGTGGGCTCAGTAAAACACACACCACCAGATCTGATGATGAGAGACACTTGGTGAAAAGCCAATAGGCCTTTTTCATGGATAGGATTTTGACTTGTCAGAGGTGTAAATAGTTAAATCAATGATCACTTAATTCCATTACAGTTGCTGCTTCATTTTCAGGTCCTGCTATTGTGCATGCTGACTCACTGTCACACTGTCATGATTTACGGGGGGAAAGTGCAGTGATTAGTCGAGTCAAGTGGTCAGGTAATAGAGTGGTAATACTGTTAATAGTGAGTTTAAACAATGAACTGGGAACTACAGATAGTTTACTTCCTCCCAAATATACATGATCTACTGTTATGCCCACGTAACTGTTAGATTACTGATCCAATTTACAGTCAAGCTGAACTTTTTATAGACCCCAACCAATAAGTCATCGGGGCCAGCTTCAGCTTCAGCTTGCTTTAGATTTATCAGTATCTGTGTATCAGGTGGCAGATGAGTAACCAGACATTGCGGTGCAGAAATGCCAAATATGGCATTTGTTTGTTACCATTGCATAATCCTTTCACAAGAAAATACTGCCAAGTTTATTTTTCAACTCTGTCAGTATATGTTGTGGTCACAACTTTAGGGATCCTCATCAAAACATGTTGCGTATTTATGTGAAAAAAACTCCTAAATAAGTGCAGACATTCCCCTTTTGTTTGCATTTGTCATCATTTAATTTTTGTGCACATTTTAGTTTTTGCTTCCTTTTTTATGGTCCGACTTTTCATTCCCATAATTATTTACTTTGAGATATAAACGAATGATCATTTTTTCACAGCATTTAAACAGCAATCCCTTCACAAAAAAATCAAAGGAAGATGGCAAATCAGCTGTCTTTGCTTTGCTCCAAGAAATTCATTACCAAGGATGAAGGTCTACTCCATTTAGAAGGTTGTCAAAGGAAATATGCTTTAGCCCATGTTTGCCCCTGTAGAGCAGGAGAAACATTGGAATTATTGTCCTGATTTTGTGGCTCCAATCATATTAAGAATGTGAAATCAAAGGCTGCGATGCTTGAACATTAACACTCCTAAATATTAGTAGTGGTATCTGCCTTAAATATGCTGAGGTTTACCACTATGGCAGGTTAGATAGACATTAGTTGGTGTCCACACCTGTGATTTTCCTTTGCTCTAATTTCTCTTTCCCTTTGGTCTGAAGGTTTTCTCTTTCTGCTGAGGAGGCATTTTCTCATGCAGTGTGATTAGGGTCTTTTCTTAGGAATACTTCAAGATGTATTCATTAGCATCATACACAGAAGTTGTCACTCAGACACAGAGCCCCTTTCCGGTTCCCGTCCATCGGATTGCAGGAGGTATTGTGAAATTTTGACAGCGAAATTTCACACATACTTTGCAGTAAATCAACACGTTTTAAAAGGGTATTCTTTAATACAAGTTTACTCTTCAGCATTAAGGAGTTAATAATCATAAATCAAATCAAATCACTCTAAGCTACTGAGATTCATTTTTGTAAAAGACTTGAACACAAAAAAGTCCAAGACAGGTTAACATACTTTATAAGAACTGTAGTTACTCTTCTGACTTTGACGCAATAACTCAGCGACTGCAAATCCAGCACAAAAATTCAAACCACAGGAATTCACATTCCCACGAACACACACTGCGCTTTCATTCATTCTGCTGACCACCAGCCAATGAAGATTTCAGCAAAGGAGAAGTGAACATCCAATAGTCATTCAGACAGTGTTATGGTCTTCTGTGGAAAGAGGAAGCCTTTCCCCTGTCATGACATCACAAGCTCTCTCAAGGGCAGCCAAGCTAACCATAAAGTGATGCACACTTACTGACACAGGTATCCCGACTCCATTGGACAATGTGCAGAAAGCACAGCATGAAAAACCCCAACTGGAAGTAGTTTCCATGGATTTAACGTGAATCAAATAAAACTGTTGAGTGCATTGTTGTAATGTGTCCTTTTTGGAATTTTTCCTTCCTTTTCTCATGACTATTTCCCAAGACATACTTTATGTTTTATCTCATCTTTGAATGAGACCTCGTACAGCAGAGACGTGAACCAATGTCAGACTTAAGCGGTCAATTTGAGGATTTTAGACAGTTTGACAAAAACATGAAGTAATTGCAACTTTGACTTGACATGAAAGACTCGATATCAACACTAAACATCTTAGACATCTTATATTCTGAGCATATTCAGGAGCAGAGCATTGCATAGTGTACAAGGCCTAATTGAGGGACAGTAGCACTTTCATTAATGAGCTTTTAAAGGAAAATTTGTAACTTTATGGTAGGAGTTCTTTCAGGTGTTGACTTTCTCTTGTTTTCAATTGTTATTGCTTTATTCATTTCTTTATATTGTGAATTAAATTTTTGATATCTTTCTTTATTTCTACAATTTTCCTATAATACTGAGCATGAAAGTTGCTCAAACCAACCATAACGACATAATAATTTTCCTCTTCCCTCATGAGTTCATGACAACAGCGAGTACTACTGCTAGAAGCAGAATGTACTTTTTCAGAGGGGAGTTGCCTGATGACTACAGGAATGTCTTTAGGCAACATCTGAAATTCCTACCACTCTAATGCTTCTAATGCTGGGAATGGCGCAGCGAAGAGGTTACCAAAATCAGCTCCCAAGCACTTCCAAGATAATCACAGGTTCTTGAAAAAGAGGCATAATGGGAAGAAAAGTTATCGTGGGATGAGTTTGAATTGATGCATTTTGCATATAATCTTTTCATGTTCTGTTTGCACTACATGATTTTAAGGCATGTTAGCAGTATGGTTCTAGGTAACGGTAATGTGAGTTGGTCTATAACGTTGGTTCAGACTGAAATATTTTAACAACTGTTGGATGAACTGCCATGAAATAGTTTACAGTAATTTGTGGCTCCCAGGTGAGAATCCTAATGACTTTGCTGATCCCGATTTTTTTTTTTCTAGCACCTGTACAGGGTGAAATGTTGTGACAATCTATTAGATAGTTTGCCATGAAATCTTGCACAAAATGTTAGCATGCTAACAAGCTAAACTAAGATGGTAAACACGGCGGATGAATGCTAAACACCTGTATGTTCGCATTGTTAGTGTGAGCATATTAGCATGCCAGCTTTATTGAATAGCTCAAAGTTTGTTTTGAAATTCAAAATCAGTCAATTGTTGGTTGTTTGTTTTGTTGTTTGTCTCTATCAAGGCTGTTACAGTAGAACAAAGTACAAGCATAACACTAACTACAGTGTTTTTCTGTTGGGAACTGACTGACTGGGTCAGAATTACTTGTGTTTATGACCTCACACAGTAGTAGATCATGATTTTTTTTTCATGCTATAGTATCAGTATCATTTACTACATTTAAAGGGCAGAGGACAGCAAAACATTTTATTCTGTAATGTTAACATCATAGTTCAAGCACCATTGCTTTCATATACCATGCAAAGCGGGACAACGGACAGATGTTACGTGTGAGTTTGTTGCTAATGAGGCAGCAAGTTCAGATGTGGGAGGTTGATAGAAAAGACAGCTATTGTTTTCGTCTACCCTCCCTTCATGACAACAGCTGCGGAGTGGAGGTGTGGGCCTCCAGCAGGAGGATACACAGTGATCTGGTCAAGCTGTACAGAGGGGTGTGTGGGCTTTCGTCTGTGCAACAGGGACTGGTTTCAAAATAGCTCATCAAAGACCCTCAGGCCCTTTTATTGTGTTCTTTGGAAGCAAGATGGAAAATCTCTTGGAGATGTTTTATTTAAACCTTCGCAGCAGAGATAAAATTTCACTCTCTCGCTTATAGGCTCTCTTTGTCTCTGCTTATCTCGCTATGAAAGCAGATGATTTATGTACAGTCTTCGCACTCGAGTTTATGTGTTATTCCGATAAGGCCCGTGGGTTTGTGTGCGTGTGTGTGTCTGTGTGGTTTATGAGTGTTTATTGAGACCACAGATTGCAGGACTGCCTACTGGAGGACACAAACAGTGTTCCGTGGGAATGCAAAGTCCCAGCAGTTCCCAATCCTTATTTCTTATCTCCAGCATTCCCATATGAGTGATGTATATTATTCTCCTGAATCAGGATCACTTGCTAGTGACCATTTGCAAATGACATACATTTATGTGCATGCTGCAATATATAAAATTTATATTAAATATATAAATTGCAACTTGCACAAATGCATAAAAAAGTATAAAACTAAAGTGATGAAGTTTACAACTTGGAACCAAACATATTAAATGAGCCAATGAGTAGGTTACATATTTACAGTGAAAATGCAGAGACAGTGAAAGTACAGAAAAAGAAAGGGAGACAGAAGTGTGTGAGAGCAATAGAGAGGCGGTGGAGGTTGTGATGTTGGGGGTCAACCTCAGGTTTTGCATACTAGCTCACGTCTCTGACACACAGTACGTATGCAAGCGCCACGGCATGTCCAACTGCCTCCTCACCTGCCAGATTGTTCACCTGACTCACCGTGCCTCCACTGGGGCCCTGCCCATGGGTATGAACATCAAACAGAGTTTTTTTCTTTTTTTTTTTTTTTTTTCTCTGTTGCTTCTTAAAAATCATAAAA
>NW_019174311.1:7535686-7535930 GCF_002260705.1 Seriola dumerili | reverse complement strand
GGGGGGGGCTATGGCTTTGTCACTTATCACTTGACACACACATACACACAAACATGCACACACGCCCCAACACACACACACACGCACGCACACCGTTGTGTCTAGGCGTTAGGGGAATTCCCAGTAACCTGCATGTGTATTTGTGATTTGCGTATGTTCACTAATCTAGGGGGTTTGGCTATAACTGTAAACCCACTACACCTGGACACACACACATATACACACACACACACACACACACACA
>NW_019174311.1:7535068-7535382 GCF_002260705.1 Seriola dumerili | reverse complement strand
ATGGGGCCCCTCCCCTGGGTATTAAAAAAAAACAGAGTTTTTTTTTTTTTTTTTTTTTTTTTTAACCGTTGCTGCTTAGAAATCATTCAAATCATCATCAGCTTTACCATCAGACCCACACAGATATGTAATGTAATAAAGAAATGACTGTGTTTAACTCCGCAACACAGTGAAATGTAACACGATTCAACCAAATATGTGCAATGTTGGCTGAAATGTTAACATATTACTCAGTTCAATAATTCCACTGTGTATAGAACATGTTGGTGTTCCCTCGTGTGTGGGTGTGTGTGGGGTGGGGGTGGGGGGGGTGG
>NW_019174311.1:7381238-7535043 GCF_002260705.1 Seriola dumerili | reverse complement strand
ACAGGTATCCCGACTCCATTGGACAATGTGCAGAAAGCACAGCATGAAAAACCCCAACTGGAAGTAGTTTCCATGGATTTAACGTGAATCAAATAAAACTGTTGAGTGCATTGTTGTAATGTGTCCTTTTTGGAATTTTTCCTTCCTTTTCTCATGACTATTTCCCAAGACATACTTTATGTTTTATCTCATCTTTGAATGAGACCTCGTACAGCAGAGACGTGAACCAATGTCAGACTTAAGCGGTCAATTTGAGGATTTTAGACAGTTTGACAAAAACATGAAGTAATTGCAACTTTGACTTGACATGAAAGACTCGATATCAACACTAAACATCTTAGACATCTTATATTTCTGAGCATATTCAGGAGCAGAGCATTGTATAGTGTACAAGGCTAATTGAGGACAGTAGCACTTTCATTAATGAGCTTTTAAAGGAAAATTTGTAACTTTATGGTAGGAGTTCTTTCAGGTGTTGACTTTCTCTTGTTTTCAATTGTTATTGCTTTATTCATTTCTTTATATTGTGAATTTAATTTTTGATATCTTTCTTTATTTCTACAATTTTCCTATAATACTGAGCATGAAAGTTGCTCAAACCAACCATAAACGACATAATAATTTTCCTCTCCCTCATGAGTTCATGACAACAGCGAGTACTACTGCTAGAAGCAGAATGTACTTTTTCAGAGGAGTTGCCTGATGACTACAGGAATGTCTTTAGGCAACATCTGAAATTCCTACCACTCTAATGCTTCTAATGCTGGGAATGGCGCAGCGAAGAGGTTACCAAAATCAGCTCCCAAGCACTTCCAAGATAATCACAGGTTCTTGAAAAAGAGGCATAATGGGAAGAAAAGTTATCGTGGGATGAGTTTGAATTGATGCATTTTGCATATAATCTTTTCATGTTCTGTTTGCACTACATGATTTTAAGGCATGTTAGCAGTATGGTTCTAGGTAACGGTAATGTGAGTTGGTCTATAACGTTGGTTCAGACTGAAATATTTTAACAACTGTTGGATGAACTGCCATGAAATAGTTTACAGTAATTTGTGGCTCCCAGGTGAGAATCCTAATGACTTTGCTGATCCCGATTTTTTTTTTTCTAGCACCTGTACAGGGTGAAATGTTGTGACAATCTATTAGATAGTTTGCCATGAAATCTTGCACAAAATGTTAGCATGCTAACAAGCTAAACTAAGATGGTAAACACGGCGGATGAAATGCTAAACACCTGTATGTTCGCATTGTTAGTGTGAGCATATTAGCATGCCAGCTTTATTGAATAGCTCAAAGTTTGTTTTGAAATTCAAAATCAGTCAATTGTTGGTTGTTTGTTTTGTTGTTTGTCTCTATCAAGGCTGTTACAGTAGACAAAGTACAAGCATAACACTAACTACAGTGTTTTTCTGTTGGGAACTGACTGACTGGGTCAGAATTACTTGTGTTTATGACCTCACACAGTAGTAGATCATGATTTTTTTTTCATGCTATAGTATCAGTATCATTTACTACATTTAAAGGGCAGAGGACAGCAAAACATTTTATTCTGTAATGTTAACATCATAGTTCAAGCACCATTGCTTTCATATACCATGCAAAGCGGGACAACGGACAGATGTTACGTGTGAGTTGTTGCTAATGAGGCAGCAAGTTCAGATGTGGGAGGTTGATAGAAAAGACAGCTATTGTTTTCGTCTACCCTCCCTTCATGACAACAGCTGCGGAGTGGAGGTGTGGGCCTCCAGCAGGAGGATACACAGTGATCTGGTCAAGCTGTACAGAGGGGTGGTGTGGGCTTTCGTCTGTGCAACAGGGACTTGGTTTCAAAATAGCTCATCAAAGACCCTCAGGCCCTTTTATTGTGTTCTTTGGAAGCAAGATGGAAAATCTCTTGGAGATGTTTTATTTAAACCTTCGCAGCAGAGATAAAATTTCACTCTCTCGCTTATAGGCTCTCTTTGTCTCTGCTTATCTCGCTATGAAAGCAGATGATTTATGTACAGTCTTCGCACTCGAGTTTATGTGTTATTCCGATAAGGCCCGTGGGTTTGTGTGCGTGTGTGTGTCTGTGTGGTTTATGAGTGTTTATTGAGACCACAGATTGCAGGACTGCCTACTGAGGACACAAACAGTGTTCCGTGGAAATGCAAAGTCCCAGCAGTTCCCAATCCTTATTTCTTATCTCCAGCATTCCCATATGAGTGATGTATATTATTCTCCTGAATCAGGATCACTTGCTAGTGACCATTTGCAAATGACATACATTTATGTGCATGCTGCAATATATAAAATTTATATTAAATATATAAATTGCAACTTGCACAAATGCATAAAAAAGTATAAAACTAAAGTGATGAAGTTTACAACTTGGAACCAAACATATTAAATGAGCCAATGAGTAGGTTACATATTTACAGTGAAAATGCAAGACAGTGAAAAGTACAGAAAAAAGAAAGGGAGACAGAAGTGTGTGAGAGCAATAGAGAGGCGGTGGAGGTTGTGATGTTGGGGGTCAACCTCAGGTTTTGCATACTAGCTCACGTCTCTGACACACAGTACGTATGCAAGCGCCACGGCATGTCCAACTGCCTCCTCACCTGCCAGATTGTTCACCTGACTCACCGTGCCTCCACTGGGGCCCTGCCCATGGGTATGAACATCAAACAGAGTTTTTTTCTTTTTTTTTTTTTTTTTTAACCGTTGCTGCTTAGAAATCATTCAAATCATCATCAGCTTTACCATCAGACCCACACAGATATGTAATGTAATAAAGAAATGACTGTGTTTAACTCCGCAACACAGTGAAATGTAACACGATTCAACCAAATATGTGCAATGTTGGCTGAAATGTTAACATATTACTCAGTTCAATAATTCCACTGTGTATAGAACATGTTGGTGTTCCCTCGTGTGTGGGTGTGGTGGGGTGGGGGTGGGGGGGGTGCGGGGGGGGCTATGGCTTTGTCACTTATCACTTGACACACACATACACACAAACATGCACACACGCCCCAACACACACACACACGCACGCACACCGTTGTGTCTAGGCGTTAGGGGAATTCCCAGTAACCTGCATGTGTATTTGTGATTTGCGTATGTTCACTAATCTAGGGGGTTTGGCTATAACTGTAAACCCACTACACCTGGACACACACACATATACACACACACACACACACACACACATGCACACACACACACACACACACACAGCATCTTACTCATCGGCAGCTGATGACTGAGTTGATAAGCCAGAAAAAAACCCTTTCTTAAGTGCTGCAACACTTCACACACTAATGGTCAGCAATGTGCATAGGTGCATGTGTGTAGTTACGGGTGTGTAGTTTTCAATTCACCTGCCACTCTGTGACCGTTAAACATCCCAAGTGACTCAGACGTACTGCAGGCAAACAGCTGATCAAATCTCTCACTCTCTCTTACACACGCACACACACAAACACACACACAAACACACATACATACATGCACGGACACTGTTGGACATTCCCTGCAACATAAAAAAAATATTCAAATGTAATTAAAAATTGCAGTAATAGCAGTAAAATGACAGTAGTCACTTCTCTATGGCCGGTAAATACTTTGTCAAGAGGTTCATATAGAGAAATAATATAGTATATAATATACTATATGAGTAGCAGTGCTTCATTTGTTAAAGAAAAAGTGTGATCTTAAATCTCTAGTATTGTTTGGCACCTATTGCCACATATTTTCCTGAAATCTTACCCTCACCCGCCCACCCCCGTGAATCCCTTCACTACCTTTAGTTTATTTTTAGATGCAAACTTGTATTTTTAGCTCAGACTTCCCCACTCGTTCTTACAACATACAACATTTTTATGGCAGCTCCAAAAACACAAGTCAGATAAGCATAATATGTATACATGCCGTGGTGAGGTGACGGCTCTCAAGTTTCACCTGCCTCCATCTGTTTCTGACTGCAAGGGTCCAATGTCTCTCTGGCCTTATCGCCTCGTCTGAATCCTCCAGGTGCAACCTGAGTTATAGGAATCCTAACTGTCACCTATTTCATTGAACGCTGAGGGTTTTTCCGAACACGTTTATCAAGTCCTTTTTTTATAAAGCTCTTGAGAAGTGTCATTATGTTTTGACAAATAATACCTACTGTTGCTGCTTCTTCTACTATTTCTATTCTACTGGCACCACTACCCCCAAAATTATTACAAGTGCTACTGTAGTTAGTATTACTACTACTGCTGTACCTCTACAACCCCTGGTACTACTACTACCACTTGGGATGGACTTTGGGCAGCTCAGCCAGATTCCTATCTTTGTCTATTTGTAACATCTGCCTACCTCTATTTTTTTTGTTATGGATAGAGATGGGATTCCCTTCCAGATTTTTGCCCTGATCTTAATAATATAGTTCATCACCTTGGGAAATATGCTGATTTCCCGCTGAGAGTGAGATGAGAAGATGCGCACGCTCATATCTGAAGGGTTAATTTGAAGCTATCTCGAGGAGCCGGCTGCAAAACTGGAGTCTCCTGGCCAAAAAATATTCCAGCACATCATCTCCTGTAAAACTATGAAATATCATTCTTACACTTCAGCTATTGATTATTGAACAAAGAAGTTATAATATATTAGTTACAAGGCTTTGTAGGTGAGGTGCTGGCAGTTAGATTTTTTTCTACCTTTCTCAGCAAGAAAGCAAATAATCGTATTTCACAAAGTGTCAAACGGCTCCTTAAACAACACAAACCCTTTCCTAGTCTCACCTAACTGTAGTCTGCAACATAATCTTAAACATGTGTTCTAGTTTTAAAATCAAACTGAATTTACTTCATCTATGTGTAGATTCTTCTCTAATTTTTTGTAATAGTTCAAATAGTTTGAAGTTAGCACAAGGCAGCCTTAACTTAATTTAAGACTATAACCTAGACTCAGGCTTAATTAAGAAAATCAATGAAAAGAATAAATTGAACCTCTTAATATCTATTTCTTTGATGTCAATTTTTTTATGTAATATAAGTGACACACAGAGACTTTCTCTTTGATCTTTACATACATGTATCAATAAAGAAGAATTAGAGTAGTATTGGTAGTTTGTAAGTTAGTAGTAATAAGAAGCATTAGAAACAGTTCATGGTCTTCTCACATGTGCACTGCAATCATCAGTCTCACACATAAAGGACCACTCAGGCTTTATACAGACGTGTTATTGGAATTAGAATTGACATTTCTACTGGTACCATGTACGTATGGTAGTGGATTGGAATTAGGACTTGTATTGGTACTGATATTATTTAGCTTTAATGTGGTCAAGACAAATTATGTTTTGACGAATAAAAAATGCATAAAATTTTCAAAATAATGGATCCTTTGACAAGTTATGTAAAATATGCTGCTTGTCTGAGCTTCACAGGCAAATTATTGAATGACAAAAACAAAGGCTTACAGATTCATATACAGTGTGCATACTGTTTGTGTACATGTGCATGTCAAGGAGGTTACACTTACAAAGCCGATAATAAGCCAATAAAAGAGAATTATGGTAGATGTTGATGGAGGGGGTGGAGGATGGTAAGATATACCCTCTAGGCAAATTTTAGGCACCTGATGTGTCACCACAAAATAAGGATTAAGGTGTTCTCCAGTTTTATTTCTGATGTATTGATTTGCTTTCATCTGTTTTACATATACAGTTAGGATCCTGAGGGTTAAAAAGAATGTATGACATCATGCGCGTCAAGTACGGGAATCGCTTGTTATGTTTCACGGAAGCTATTTCTTCACCCTGCTCAACAGGTTTGTCTGAGTGCTGGTGACCCCACTGTAAGGACCGCAGCCGACTGTAAAGTCACATAAACAAACAACCGGCGTGAGGCAATAAGTTCATGATCAGATGTATCAATCAAACCAGAACCAAAATACTTAAATATTAAAACATGCACATACATACGTCTGCACGACTGTAGATGTGTTCGTGTCTGTCCGTGTGTGTGTGTAAACGTAAATGCAGATGCACTTTGATATGCTGACCTTCCATGACCTTCCAATATTTCTTTGTGTACTCTGACAGGTTTACAGTGTAAGGGCCTGTAGTAATATTTCATCGTGGTGAATTGCTACACTAAACCTTGACAATTTGCAAAGTTAGTAATGTCATTTTTGTAAGCAGAGTTTGAGTTTTTATCATGTTGAGATGATCGCCCAGTAATAAAACACAGGTTGTAAATACCCACTGCCTCTCCCATTATGTGCACTTCACATATCATCCATTTCCAAGGAAGTCACAGGCTACTGGCACTCCATTTGGATTTATTAGAATACTGCTGATCAGGCCATAAATACCTGTCTCAAAGGTATTTTTCGAATAATATTCATATCTGCTTGGGGTTAAATTATATCAGTCAACATAAATGTTTCATCCCTCCACAGGGGGTCACCAGTCAATGACCCGTTCCCATTCACACCTACAGTATGAACAATTAGAGTTTGTGGTTGGCCTGATGTAAATGTCTTTGTGATTCCAGCTCATTCATAACTTCTTCCTGACTGAATGGTCACCCTTCCTTTGAGCACTGTTGTAGAAGTTTCTGAATTGGTTTAGTTCATTTAACATGAGGGCCAGGCTCTGTGAGTCAGTCAGGTTGACACTGTTGTATAACACTACAGAATCTCTGCTACTTCACTATTAGAGCCTGTGTGTTTCTGACCTAGAGCGGTTTTGGGGAAGTCGCTCCGCTACAAGACACATGTTGCACATCAACAAAAAGGAACATGTTCACCCACGAGAAACAATGCAGCATATATTGAAAGTGAGCTATGAATGACATCATATATTCCTTAGCTGCGGTGTGATGCAATACCTGTGATTGTTTGCTTAACCGCAATTGCTTATGGGGAATAATGACATTTTGACATAGCAGCCTTCCCTTTAATTAGGAAGTTGATTAAAACACACTGTATATCAGAGCTACAGGTATGTTCACAGAATTGATCCTGGGAAGGTTTTCAGGGGGAGGGAGACTAAAAGAATATGATTTTTATTCACTGATGTATATGAGTATAAGCCCTGGCATGCCAAGCATAGCTGATGATAAATAAGCCTGCAACAACGGTGTAAGCGAAGCTGGAGGGGGGACACAGGGGGCCTAGTGATATCATTTTAATTTAACACCCCTATGTAGCATTAAAGGCACTATATATATATATTTAATAAATGGTTTATAACATGTTTTTAGCAGATGTAAGTGTCTCCTAATGTAGTTTTCAACATTTTCAACACATTCAGTTGTAATTATTTAAAATATATATTAATAAGTCATATATGTTGAAAATGTACACTATATAGTAATAAACACCTAAAATGACCTTTTATCTCCTTACATTATAATGTGTTATTAAATGTTTATAATGCCTATCAATGATAACTAGAGGGGCTAAAGTGAGTTAGATTATTGCTGCCCGAAAGACAAACACGGTCCTCATTTTGTCTTGTGGAACATTTCATTCCCGAACATAAACATAAACACGTTTCTCACTCAGTCACATTTTTCCTGGTGTGACAGACCAGTATATCATTGTTGTGAAATTTATGAAAATCTTGAGAGTATTTGTCAGCTGGGTACTGTGACAAACATTTCCCCACACATGGGAAACTTGATGTTAAATATGTGAGCATGTTATAATTTTTTTGTACACATTTTAGATTTTACCACATATTTATTCAAACGACATACTTAGAAATAACCATTACTCCCACATCCTCTACTCGCCTCTTCATCCCATCTTTCCCCACTCCCTGTATTCGATTATCACTATCTGTCTTACTGCAAAAGGTGCTTCGTATTTGATTCCAACAGCATTGTAAAGCCACAAATATAAAGCCACATGATTATCTTCCATAGCGCTGAGCCTCTGCTGTGTCATTTGAAATGATAAGAAACCACAGATACACCACAGGTTTTGATTCCATGAAATAAAACTTCATGAGGTAAAAGCATTCACTGAAAGTCACACTGAAAATCTGTCAAGAAAACAAGTTCACCTCCTTTTTACCTAAAACCCTGCTGATGAACGTGTATTTGCTTCTTTCATAATAATAGCAATATTAGCTTACAGTAGCTCTTTTTTTGAATAATAAAAATACACTATATATTCAGAAACAATAGCCAGAAATACCCTTTACTTTGTAAACCACTCCCACACTTGTACAAAGGGGCTTGGCCAAAAAACGACTATATAAGAGGGGTGAGGTCCAGGTCATCATACAGGTGAGCATTCACAGTCTCATGTCTCCACCCTCTACTGCCTGAGGATACTACTTCACTGTACCAGACACAGGAGTACACCTCGGACCTAACAAGGTACAGCTGTCCTCTTCATTGTGTTCATTCACTCAGGTTCTGACTGTGCGTGTGCTGCTGTCATATGACCATCTGTCAGCGTCTGATGAGTTAGAGAAGTATGTGTGATAACTTCTTTCACTTCTCTGTTCATGTTGTGAATTATGAGCTTTGATTCTGGTGTCTAATGAGGGTGTTTTCTCTTTACAGATTGACGTTTAAGTATGTTGGCGGAAATGGAGACGGTGAGTCTGACATTATTTTTATTTTAAGGGAGGCTCGTCAAGTCTGTCCATGATTTTCAAAGAAAACTGTCTCACTAATAGTCTGCTCTAAAAAAAACAGTGAAGGTGGGGGTAAAAGGTTATTTGTAAGAATATCAGCTAAACCACACAACATTGTCGCCTGAATGTTACATAAACACTTGCATAAATTTGCCAGTCAAACTTGGCTTGGCTCATTTCCAAGGCACAAACACTACAATGAAAAGCTGTGATCAGGTTAAACATCATAGTCAGAGTTCACTGCAGCATGTAAAAGTTATTAGTGTGTGTTTTAACAAAAGTATGCTATATATAGCATATATATATATACGTATATATATATATATTACATCTGTGCTTTTTTAACATCATGTAGAGAGTGGAAGATTGATAGACAAGTTGAAGCTCATTTAAAATTTTCACATCTCCCAGCAGCATTATTCACTGTACATGTGTGATGCGCCACAGCACCAACAGTGCACCACCACAAAACAACAATGGGTTATCCGGAAAGAAAACAGAGGGTGCGTGGTCTGATAATAACAACACCTCAGGCCATGTCTGACACAAGATAAATGCCACCCATCATACAAAATGTTCCAGGCCCGACAGCATCGCAAACAACACACATGCCAAGGTCAAAGCCCGGGTGTGTATGATTTCTGACAGCTGTTGTCCTGCTTTGTTTCTGTCAGATGGCCTATGTGACTGAGATAAGGCTGAGTGGAGTTCGGGGGGCCTGGAACGGAGTGGCTCCCTCCTCCTGCCCCGAGGTGGACCTGGAGGTCATCGAGGAGTACCTGCAGGAGCATTCACTGGAGGTCCAGCCCGCACACATACCCGCATCACCTCTGAGCACCATGGGGCAACAAACGCACACACACTCCCACCAGGGCACCAGGATCATAGGTTAGTGTGATGATGACCGACAGTGTAGGCGCTTATATATATTTCTACATCTTTTACCTGACTGTATGTTTGGCCCGTTTCTCCGTAGAGAACAGCTGGTCAGGCCAGCATGCATATGAGTGGCACTGTGGCTCTCACACTCCAAACAAGGACTATGAAGAGCAAGCCCCACCTCTAGCCTGGCCTAGTTCCCATGGCAACCAATGGGTGAGTTCAAGAACCTCAATCTCTTCGTAAAATAAAGCTTAATTACTTCTTTCATAGCTGAGTGCTACAACACGTCACTGTGTGCGACACATTTCAGCATTTTAAGATATTTGACTGGCTTTATCCATGATTTATGAGGATGGTTACAACTGTGAATTATTAACATTTTATACGTTTTATATGTGTTTGCTTCAGGACCACGTTGCATTTTCCTATGAGACACCTGCATACATTGACTCAGACTCGCAGTCCAGTAGCTCCCAGTACCAGGAATACCAAGATTCACCATCACCATCATCCGACAGGGGAGGCAGGGAGGACAGAGACATCCTGCCTCTTGCCCCACTGTCAGGTATTAAGACATACACGTATAACACACAACTCCCAACAATCCTGAACTTGAACATTGACATTGACACAGCTGGAGGGAAACAAATGCATGTTCACACACGTAAGCACATGAATCATTGTCACCTCGTATTTTTATTTATATCCCCTTCCTCCTCGGCAGGAAAGAGGAAGGAGCGGTTGTTCCAGTTCCTGTTTGAGATGCTTCAGACGCCATCAATGCGAAGTTGCATCTGGTGGGTCCAGTCCTCTGCTGGCACCTTTCAGTTCTCCTCTCAAAACAAGGAGCGCCTGGCGCAGCTGTGGGGCCGACGAAAGGGGAATCGCAAGCCCATGACCTACCAGAAGATGGCGCGGGCACTGAGGAACTACTCCCGCACCGGCGAGATTCAGAAGGTGAAAAGGAAGCTCACATATCGGTTTGACGAGAAGACGCTGAGAGGCCTACAAGGAGACTCTAATACAGTGTAGGAAGCATGATGGCTTGTGTACATAAGCACAGAAATCGAATAAGCAATGGATATTCAGAGAAAATTGCCATGGATGTCCCTTTAATGTCCTTTCTACTGATTCTAATTCTGACATGTGGAAACAAATGAATACTGAGTATTTGAAAAGCCAGAAGATGAAACACTGAGCTTTCTGTAGATACAGAGCCATACTGGAGTTTGCATGTATGAGGGGTGAACCGGAAATGATACTGACACGAGGATGCAAACTCCAGGCATAGGTGATGTGTGAATAGTCAGATGGCTTTAAAAAGTATGTAAATCTAAAAGGTTGTGACATAATCTACTTTATAAGTAGAACTTAAATCATTTTTAAAATACAGTTGTGGTTTTCTTTTTTTTTCTGTTTAGAGGATATCTAGCAGATTTAAGATCATCTTACAGATTTACAGATGATGTAAACATGATGTTTGTGGTGTTAAAATATCTTCTTTTTTTTTTTTAGATTAAATAAATCAGAAAATATTTTCTGAATATTTGATACATTTTGTCTGTCTGTCTTATATATTTATCTATCTGTTTATCTAGCCATAAGAACAAAGGCATACTCTGTAGGGCATATCAGCAAAGCAAATACAGATGTGCTTATAAACTGAAGCAAGCACACACACACACACACACACACACACACACACACACACACACACACACACACACACACTCACAAACACACACACGCACACACACACACACACACACACGCACACACTCACAAACACACGCACACAAACACACACACACACACACAAAAGACAAAAGTGTATGCAAAGTAAGCATGCGCTGAAAAACTGCCACTTTTCACAGCCCTGTTAATCAGTAACATCTAAAAAGTCCCCTCACACACACAGAGTAACAGAACACACACACTGAACACACATGAGGTGAAGAGTGTTACTTGTTTGAAAATGAAATGAAGTTAATTTTCATAGTCAAATGATGAGGTTGTACACATACTGTATATGCTGAAAACCAAATTACACAGGGCCAAATTACATAATATTCAACACACATGGACTGTCATTCCTGACTTTGCAGGATGTACTTCAGTGCAGAAGTTTTATTCAGGTGATTGTCACAAACTTCTTCTGATTTGATGTATTTGCAATGAGTGCTGGAAAGTGACTATGTACTCAAGTACTATGATTTTGAGGTACTTGTACTTTTCTTGACTTATCTCTGTTTTATGCATTCCAGAGGGAAACCTACTTTTTTCCTTAATTACAATTTCCAACAGCTGTTGTGACTAGTAACCTTGCAGATTAAGATTTCTCATATGAAACGTGATCATCTTACTGAATGTGATGCTGTTGTAGCTCAAACTCTCCAGCAGTAAATAAAGTAGTTCAGCTAGCTAAGACTGTCACAACATGCTGCTTACACTTTAATTCAGCTATAACTATAATTCAACTAGAGGGGTACTCTGAGAGCGTAGACCTCCGCCAAGGCCAATGTCAAACAACATACATCAGACTTCAGAGAAAAAGAAAATCATAATAGATGATGCAGCTCTTCCTTGGCTCATGCCCTCTCCACCACGTTCAGTGCAAATCTGGTTTAGTGTTTTTTTGCGTAATCCTGCTGACAAATAAACTGACACGGGTGAAAACATAACCGGAGGCAGAGATAATTAACACTTTCGATGGGGCCATTTTGCATAATGAGTACTTTTACTTTTCATTTAATACATAACATTTTGCTAATAGTAAATGTGTACATATGCTCATCATTTGGTACTTTTACTTTGTGGTTTCGCTACTTTAGCTTTGCTATTTTCACCTTTACTTTCGTGAGTGTGTCACCACAGGAAATAGCGAGCACACCTGTTGTTTGAAAAATGTGACATGTCTCATTCAGAAGTCCTCTCCCTTCTCTGCTACTGAGCCACATTTATCACTGTGAGAAAGAGATT
The DNA here is from genome assembly GCF_002260705.1 of Seriola dumerili. Classification (NCBI taxonomy): domain Eukaryota; kingdom Metazoa; phylum Chordata; class Actinopteri; order Carangiformes; family Carangidae; genus Seriola; species Seriola dumerili. Next base: position 7,522,556 of record NW_019174311.1, on the reverse strand, counting down.
CTCACTCGCTGATGATTTACAGATGGTGTCTCCATGGACTGCCTGTTGCTGTGTGTGCACGCAGAAGCGCGTGCATGTTTGCATATAAAAAGCATCTCCTGGAGGCTTTTTTTGGTCATTTGAAGCCAAGAGCTGAAAGCAGCAATAGACTATCTGAACAACAAACGTGGGATTATGTTGGATTTTATTCTGGTGTGGGATTTGTTGCACCTATCCACAGCCCTCAAGGAAACCTGCTCAATCAAATTTCATAGATTCTCTGCCTTCCCTGCTCTCCATCTTCAGCGATGGCTGAATGGAGTTGGGTGGTTTACACAGTACTTGAAGTACTGATTGCTGTGGCCTGTTGCCTTGGCAATGTCTTGGTGGTGTGTGCAGTGTGTGTTGGTATCAGGGATTCCCTTCGCGAGCCAACCTTCTGCTTCCTGGTTTCCTTGGCGGTGGCTGACTTCCTAGTGGGTGTGGCTGCTGTGCCCCTGGCTGTAGTATTGGATGGCTGGGTGAGTCTGACCCCTGACCTGTGCCTGCTTCTCAGCTGTGTCGTGCTCGTGCTGACGCAGGCCTCTGTGCTGTCACTGCTGGCTATCGCCGTGGACCGATACCTGCGGTTACACATACCACTCAGGTGAGGTATGCTCTCTGAAACATTGGTTTACAGGTAGAAACGCTATGTGGATAAGGTTCTTGCTTAAAATTATCCTCTCTCTTCCTTGGCTTCTTCGCGTTTTATCCCTCATTCACAGATACAAAGCCCTGGCCACACAGAGGCGCACGTGGTTGGCTGTGTCTGTGTGCTGGATACTGTCCTGTCTACTGGGGTTCACCCCTCTGTTTGGCTGGAACAACTACTCCTCCCTGACATCTGATTCCACCAATACATCTTCCTCTTCCTTCATCTCCACACCATGCACCTTCCTCTCTGTTATTTCCCTGCCCTTCATGGTCTACTTCAACTTCCTGGGATGTGTCATGGCACCCCTGCTGGTCATGACGCTCCTCTATGTTCGAATCTTCTGGAACCTGCAGGGCCGTCTAAAGGAGAGCTGTCCCCAAGCCCAGGCCTCTCTGCTCAGGGAGAGGAGGCTGGCCTGCTCTCTGGCTCTGGTTCTCATTTTGTTTGCCAGCTGCTGGATTCCTCTGCACCTGATGAACTGTCTGCTGCTGTCTCACGGCCCTCAAGCTGTGACACGGGGGACACTCTATACAGGCAGGTGACAGAAACTTTACTAGACTGTAGCTAATCACTTTTTTTTTTTTTTCATATTCAGAGAATATGAATGATTTTTTATGCAGGATGTTATCAAAGATCACAATACTTACCAGATCCTATTTTCCAGGTATTCTCCTCTCTCACGCCAACTCAGCCATCAACCCTGTGGTCTACGCCTACCGCATTCCAAAGATCCAGCAGGCCTACAGTCAAATATGGAGACGATTTCTGTTGAGGCTAAACTGTTGCCATGGGGACAAGCACGTTGAGCGATCAATAACAAGCAACCGAGCCACTCACACAGAGACGCGCGGATCAGGAGGGAAGACCACACCCTAACAAAGCGGTACCACGGTGTTATTTTAAATGAAGGATGTCTGAGGTTTGAGTTCATGGGACACTCACGCACGAAAATGTGACTATCACTGTGTCCAACAACCACTTAAGGCTTTTATCACAGAAAACCATGTATGCAGGCAGCTTGTGATTGTTTGAATTTGTAAAATCCCCACTCGCAGCGTTTGGTTTGAATGAAACCCTCCAGAACTCCAGGCCGTCGTGGCATTCGGTTGCCAACCTGTGATCTGCAAACTTTAATCTTACTCAAAGCGATCTCCTGTGTCTCCACTAGAGGGTGCTCGATACCAACAAACTCAACAGCTGCTCTTGTACACAAACCATGGCACCATCAAAGAAGGCAGTACATGACGAACAGACAATTTCAAGACCTCATTCACTGATTTTTCGACAACTGATTTGAGGCAAGTAGAACTTTATTGAGATGTACATTTATTAAAGCAAGTCATGTGACAGGTGAAATCAGTTCAACACCAATCCTTTTGCAGCACATATGTACCTGATCCTTTTTTTTATGATGTCGGAGAATAAATGTGATTTTCAGCCTTGGGAGTGTGTTCAATATTGATGAGTGTTCAGGGAGCTCCTCAGGGAAGGCAATAGACTGTATAGTTATCACCTGAGCAGGGTGCAATCCCACCCACCAAACTATACAACCTACTACCTCACCCTGACAGAGCCCAAATCAAGCACACCAACCACAAGTTCACCTGTTAGGGAGCATGACACCTAATTTTTCCGCTCTAGCAAACATAACAAAACATAACAAACAATGCCTGTCACAATGCATTATTTTCATTTGCTGCAAGCATATGTTTTGATTGGACAGCATGTTTGCCCATCTGGAGATGACAGTCGGCGAGTGGCTGACTCAGCTGTCTCCTTGGGAAAGACAGTAGATTGTATAGTTATCTCAAAAAGAGGTTACAGAACCCCACAACTATTCAATCTACTACCTCAGCCCCAAGGACAGCATCCATGTTGCTTCAGCAGAAAAGATCCTCAAAGGTAAAACTCCTGCAATGGCACAAAGAAAAAGAGACAGAGAGGGTTATCTTAATTAACTAGTCTTTTCTGTAAAATACATGCAAGATAAAGCTGGATAGGAGTGTCGCTTTAGAAGTGTATATTTACGTAACATTTTGGACTGTTGTGTTCAAATTCAATCCCCGCAGAAAGGAGTGTAATCATATTTTCAGTTTTATCTCTGTGTCTGATTCTTTGTTTTCGTTTAAATCGCTTCCTGGAAATGATTCAAAATCATGACTTATGGCAAAACCTGCTCGTGCTTCATGACAACAAGTCTTCACCTGCCAAGATTTGGAGAAACATTTACCACCTCTTCACAAAAGAAGACCCACGGAAATTTTGCATATTGGCACATCCTCGCCGATCGACCAAGCTTTTGTTGTTGTTTCAGAGCTGAATGTCTTTAGGAAATCCATTCCATTAAAGTGGAGCAAAGACAAATAATTTAACGGTAAGCAGACATCGGAAAGTGAGAGTACTAATGTGTGAAAGCCCACCAAACAACTCACTGACTTCCTTAGACTCTGGCATGTGATCGAAAGAGAGAGAGAAAAAAAAGAACTGCTCGACTCTGTGCCAGGAATTCGTTTCCGTTTTTGCCAAAAACTGAGCTCATTCCAGTGGGCTATCCCTGTGTAGGCTGGCTGCTGCTTGTCAGACGGAGGTACACACACAGATGCCTGCAAATATGGCTTCCACCAGCTGCCTCTGATTGAATACAAGGCTGGGATTCTGCCCCCCAAAACACAACAAGGAAACACAAAATGGCGTCTCGCACATCGGCCATTTTAGGTCTGCTTAAAAACACTATAAGGTCTACCTTTCAGGTTTTTCCCTGAGCCTGCTGTCTCATGATGAAGAAGGAGCCGCTGTTCTATCGAGTGTGATGAGGAATCAATCTTGTGCCAAGCACTGAGACGAAGCCAACAGACCCAGACGACACACTCTGTCACGGGCACTGAGTGAGAGAGCAACTAAAACATTTCTTATCAGACAGCTGGAAAGTTCACACAGAAAAAGCATCTTCACATACAGCATGTCCGTGTCTCCGTGATTTTCCTTGTACCGTTAATTTCATCATGAAAGATGTTGCTTATCCTCCAGCCACTGTACTCTTGTGGGATAAAGGTTGGGACGGGCTTGCAGGTTAACGCGGCAGCGACTGAAGGGTTAATGAGTGCCAGACTAAATGCCAGACCTAGGCCTCAGATAGACAGAGAAAAGGGTTAGGAGGTACACTGGTTGCATAAATTAGCATACAGCCACAACCCCTGAGACTTGGTCCAGACCAGCCCATAGTTAGCATGCAGTAGACCCTACTAGCCTGATTACAGAAGACCAGACAGACAGAAGGGGGTGGGGGTGCGTTGGCATGATGCCCAACTCTGCCACCATGCCAGTGACAGATCTACGAGCTCTGTTTGGTCGCCAAGAAACATCCCCTGACTGGAGCTGTATTTGGAGGACGAGGGCAACAGACTAATAATGATATAACACAGTGCACTGGGGGAAATGGGTCAAAGTAATGAAGATTTAACAGGACATGTGAGCATGGCCTCGAATGAAGAAAAAAGATATAAACACGAATTGTGCAGAATTCTGTGCTTCTGGGTTAATTGCAAAAATTGCTGTCCCATTCCCTGCACAACTCCCGACTGTTTTGGAAACACTGAAACCAGACTCAGTCATGTGAGCTCCACTGGGCGCTGTTGTCTGTGATCATGGACTTTGTCTATGGCACATAAAAGGGGCACACATGGCTCTGCTGGGGCAAATCATTTTCTCTGTCAACAGCTCCAAAATAAATGCGCCTCAAGCCTGTGGGGCAGCTGAGAGGATCTTGAGGAAAATACAAGAAAAGGCAGAAATGTGGCCTATTGAGTTAATCTCATCTGCCTATCAGACAGTCTGTCTGTGCATCTGTCACAGCAGAATTATGGCTAAATGGTAGTAAATTCACATTAGCACTATTCTATGTAAGCCAAGAAACGTGGACCTTGTCCTCTCTTGTCCTCTGATAACACCGCTTTGCTGTGACCAACCAGGATATGTTTTTCTGGAGACAATTTCCTGCTTGAGTATGTTAATCTTTCTCTGGGTGACAGTTACAGTTAGCTTCTTCTGGGTTTTCCAAAACGTCTTCTCAGCTATGAGCACAGGCGATCTTATCTTTTTCAATAAGTTTCAAGCAGATGTTTTGCACTTAACTTCAACATCAAATACTTGTTTTAAATAAATTCATTTTGTGCCACTGCCACAACTATAAAAAAAAAGGAAACACTTACAAAATAATGACGACAAGCCGTCAAACTATTCACCAACTCCACAACACAATTATAGAATAAGTTGAGAGAATAATATCAAAATGGCAGCTAAACTGAATTACCAGTGTTTATTATACAAGTTTTACAAACTTCCGACATCAACATAAACCTGCTGTGCTTTCAAAATACACAAAAAGAATGCATAAATAACAAGCCATGCGAAAATTAATTTGAAAAATATCGTGGAAACAATAGGCCTTAGCTTCCTCTCACACTGTGAAAGGATGCAGGATTCATTGGATTTGCTCCTCACCCAATACGCAAACGACGTAAACACACAAATTAATTAGCAAATCCCCAAACACACACAGCACACTCAGATGCCAACAAAACTCCTCAGAATTGGAGCAGATTTTCGCAGGAAGCAGAGGCAGGGAAATACCTATTGGATTGCCTGGTCCCTTGGTCCGCGAGACGGGATGAATGCTTGGCACAGACACAACGGAGGGGGCACCAGACGATTGGTACAGGTTCTTGTGTGTTTCTCTCTCTCTCTCTCTCTCTCTCTCTCTCTTTCTCTCTCTCTCTCTCTCTCTCTCTCTCTCTCTGAGCTTTGTGCCAAGAATGGCCAGTGTCTGTGTGCCAGGCAGAATTTCAATGAGGGAGGAAGGAGGTGGTGATGGTGGGCAAAGAGGAGGAGCGGTGGGCGAGCTGGAGTTGGCAAGAGGAAGTATGCCACACAATAAATGGCAGGATGAAGAATTCCCACAGTCAAAAAGATACAAACAGATGTCTCCTCTTACTCGTGTCCAGTCTTACTCCACAGAAAAATTGTGTCCGGGCATCTGGCAAACACAAGAAAGAGAGCTGATCCTCAATAGATCGCTATGGTTTTGTTTAATGGTACCAGCTTTTTCACCTTCCCCGCTCCCTAAGGAATGCCTGATTTCCTACATTAAAGGACGAAGGACAGGAGCAGAGAGCCTTCTCCGTGCCCACTTGGCATGTTGCCCGCTCTGATGTTCTGTATATCCTCATTAACCAAACGCAAGCACACAGCACTCATGCTCACATGTACTGTACTGAACTGAAATACGCTGCCATATGCATGTACTTACATACAACCACACGCTGGTAGACACAACACACGCACACACACACACACACACACACACATACACACACACACACACACACACACGCACACACAACAGTTGCTTGAACTGTGAACACAAAAGAAGCTCAGCCTATCTTATCCTGATTTACTAAATGGTAATTAAATGAAAATACTTCCAGTCCTTTTGCCATCAGCTTCTCCCTTTTGTGAGATAGAGGGCTGCACACACAAATGCTGGACTCACAGGCCTAAGAGCTAGGTAAACATGCAATGTGTCTGATGAAACGATAGTATGACCCAGATAAGGCTGGAGTATAAGGGAGCCATTGTATTGACTATCACAGTGTCCAGCAATCATTTCACCCATAGATACCCACACAGAGAAGAATGGAGCAAAGTTGAATAATCAGTATATTTAGCAATATATATATAGCATTTCTTAGGTTAGTTTGTTGTAAAATAAAAAGTGTATTTTTATGCACATGAACTGGTTTCAACTCATTCAAGAGAATGAGTTATTATATGATAAAGAAAAAAAAGTGAGCAATCATTGACCATCAATGGTGAGTTAGTTATACCCTCCAACTACACAGATGGCCAGTGACCTGAATGAAGAAAATATACATCAAAGGTTTCTTTCCTCCTCTTCATCTACTCTCTCTATCCCCTCTCCTCTTTTTTACTTGTCTATGCTTTTGCTAATGTGCTGATGAGATGTGTGGTTACCATGGTTTCAGATGTTTCTTATAGCTCTGATGCCTGGCCTGGCATGTTGCTACACGCCCACATATTATAGCATTCACTAATGTCACACAGTGCAGGCCATACATGCACACAACACACTAGACACAAAAACTTGGAAAGGTATGCCCTTTCAAAGAGGGTGTGCGTGCATATTTGTGTGCATGTATACAGAGAGTATGCGTGCAAGAGTGCAAAGTGGTGTATGTCGGGTCGAAACAGCTGCAGCTTCCTGCATGAGAAAAGAAACTTCCTGTTGCCTCGCTGCAAAACGCAGCCGGTCAGCCAAGATATCAACCAATCAGCTATGTTGAGGCTGAATGCAGGAAGTTAGCCTGACTGCCTCTAGGAGAAAAACTCAGAAACATTATGAGGCAACACGATAAGTTCATCTGAGGATAAGAGAGGGGCGGGGAAAGAGCTCTCCCACTCCTGCCTCTCTTTCTGTCTCTGTAACCCTTGTTCTCTCTATTTTTCTCCAGCTTCTTCTTTCTCAACATTTTCCTCTCATCACTGTCACATGTCGATATGCTTAAAAAGAGGTTCTCCTCGTTCTTTTTTATGAGACAATTTGTCGCTTTACGCCAAAGCTGAGTGATTTGAAGTGACAGAGGCTGATGCAGACGAATTGGGAGTAGTTTACCCATGAATTGTGAGGGGTATGTTGAAAGGGTCTGCCCATATTCACTGTTTCTTAAACACGTGGCACGAAGGCGCCATCTTACCACCAACCCCTATTTAGATTAAGATACAGTACTGACAATAAGCAGTCCAGTTAGATTCCTAATAGTACAGGCAATATGCAGATATTTCATAAAATTCAATCTCCCCTCTAAAAGTACGTTGACTAATCGAATCGGTTGCGGGTTAATTTCCATATTCTGTTTAATTCGGAAAGCACAACATTGATATTTTGCTTTTGTTTTATGGCATTCTGGCCTCTGACATGCGTCTGTAATCAAAATAAGCAGTGTAATATGAATAACAAGCTTTTTTTTCTTGCAGCTGACTAAGATACACATCAATCAGATAAATGCTACTGTTTACGTTTGTATTTTTTTCTTTTTTTCAACAGCAGGTCAGACTAGTGATAAAAAAATCTACAGCATTACTGATAAAATGTGAAAGAATGACTGAGGAACAACAACATTAAACTGCAATTTTTCTTTACAGCGTTGTCTGTTTGTTTGACCTAACTCAGTTTCATTTCTGCCTGTGTGTCCTCCTGAAGTGTTAAGTATCATATACAGGGGCCGATGACGCAGTGTGTCAAGACAAACCACCTTTAAACAAACTGTCACACCTCTGGATCTCAGAAAGATAAATCTAACGTATAAACACACCTGCTCCTGTGAAGCAACTATCTTAGTTTTCACGTAGTCAGAAAGTGCAAACAGTGTGTGAAGCGAATGAGAAACAAAGTAAATATTGCCCTCGTATTACCTATCATAACGGCTCTGGATGATAAGAGACCTGCCAAGCGCCTCACTTGCCCTGTGGGTGCAGCTTTTCAACACTGGTCAGCAGCTAAACTTATACTGACCTGAAGACAACAACAGCTCTCTGGCTCGGTCGACACTCTGAGGTCAGAAAGTAACCAAGAAGGCCTGTCCTTCCTCCTGCCAGTCTACAAAGAGACACCTGTTCAGTACGGAAAGCCACAGAAAGACTGTTTACCACCCTGTCAGAGCCTGCTGTCCAAGAGCAGAGAGGGGAGAGGAAGAGGAGGACAGGGAAAGACAGACAGACACGAGGGAAGGAGGGGAAAGAAGATGGTCAGCAGGGAGTCAAGGAGTCCCTCTAAGCTCTAGAAAAGTTTCTCCTGTTATGTCCATCGAGCCAAAATGGCGGCGAGCGGAGTGCGGCGTGGCAACCGACGACGATAGACACGTTTACAGGAGGAAGACCATGATGAAGGACAGAGAGGAGGGCGAGAGGGACTGGAGGAGAAAGATTATAGGGCAGTGGAAAAGACGGGAAGAGGTGTCGCAGGATAAAAAAGAAAAATACCTGGAGCCTGTATGTGAGCGGCGGGCTGGGCCGGAGGACTGGAGGAGAAGAGGGCCGTGATGGCGGGAAGAAGGGAAAAGAGAGGAGTAGAGCACACCCTCTGAGAGCTACACCCCCTTCCCACAATCCCCTCCTACTGGCGTGAGTGCGTCTGTCCGTACACAGGGTGACAGAGGGACGTCTGCTCACACACAGCTCTATAACACACATACACACACTCACGCACACAGAAAACACACACAAGCCACACTATCAACCACACTGTGCACAAGAAAAAAGAGAACAGCTCCAAAACAGACTCGCGACAGACTCACAGTACGTGCAGTTGCGTATGATCAAAACGGAGACACGCGAACACACAGTCACAGGACAGTTCAAAACACAAACACACACATAATCAATTCGCCAGCCTTTGTATCGCCCTCTGCTCTGCCCTGTGCTGTGTTTGCCTCGGTCCGCCTGCCCACTTTGGCACTGCTGCCAAGAGGGAAGGAGAGAAAAAGGAGGGGAGGAGGGGGGACGTAGAGACACAGAAAGAGGAAGGGAGGGACATGCTGTAGCGAGAGAGGGGGAACAGAAAGAGGAGGAGTCAGAGAAAAAGAGTTAAGAAAGACAGTGAGACACAGAAAGACAAGAAAAAGAAAGAGAAGAAGCGTAAACTGTCATGAGCCGAAGCGCTGACACAAAACAGTGGGACAGCAGCTGGGAGCACTGAGTATTTGTATGTATCTAAATTCATAACTACACCTTTCGCCTTGTACCGAACATACTATCTTGCAGCCACAGACAGATGGCGAGAGAGACAAGCAGATCCTGACACTTCTGCCATATTGTTCCATTTGACAACATTTTTTACAATCAATAAATCCAAAAAGCCCAAAGTCGCTTGAGATTCAAACTCTAAACTGTTGGACATTTGTTGTCAAGTTCTCTCGCCCGAAAGAGGAGTCCTGGGAGACTTACTGTCTTCTTCGACATCTTTATTCTGCCTGCTTTCCTCCGCGTCTCCCTCCATCCTTCCCTCAATTCGTCCTCTCCCTCCATCGGGGATAATATCAGCCCTCCTCAGTGGGAGGGGTTTGAGGGAGTTAAGCTAAATGAATCAATGAGCGAGGAGGGTGGATATTTCAGAGAATGTCACTTTTTTTTTCTTTTTCTTTTTTTTTATCCGTTGGCATTTTTCCCAGGTCTCCCTTTGATTTCTCACACCAGCAAGAGAGCTGAACACCAATGCAGATTTTGGATCAGCGAGCTGTTGCCTCTAGGTGACCTCAATCATTAGGAGAGAAAACATAAATCCATCTGTTCATAAATGGCCGACATTCTCTATAGCCTCCTTGCGGACCAGTCACTGGCATTTGAGCGGGTATCCCAAGCAGAGCCAACCAATCAGAGCACACTTCTGAGCTGACGTCTTTTTGAAAATGTTGAGTGTAGTTCTAAAAAACAAATACTTTTCACCATTAATATACAAACAAATACTGTTTCTCTTTTACAGCTCACATCAATTACTTGAAGACAAAAAAAGCAAACCTTGTTCTGTCTTTGGCAAGTGAAATTGTGAATTCTTCATTGTAGCTGCTGTAATACCTGAGTTACTGAGTCCTCAAACTGACCAAACACACAGACACACGCAGACACACAGGCACACACACATTGGGAGGGTGCTGCCAGTCCTCAAACACTCACCACAGAGACAAAACAGACCACAATAGTCCAGCTTCGCTGCTGAAACTCCGCATGAGCCTTTTCTCGAAGATAGGACAATGAACACACACACACATACACACCCACACACACACATTCATACTGTACACAGGCGCGCACACACACACACACACACACACACACAAACACACACACACAGACACACATGTGGTGCGAACAATCCGGTTCTTCCATGGAGGCTCAGATTCAGCCAGCAGGTTGGACAGCCCCTCAACCTGACGTCACGTCTCCTTTGTTGTTTATGAATTTATTTCTCTCCTCAGCTGAACTCTCTGAACCCAAAGTCCCCCACCCTCTCCTCTCCTCCCCTCCCGTCCTGTCCTCCAGCCCTACACTTACCCCCTGCCAACGAAGGCGGGCAAATACAGTATGGCTTTAACAAGGAATAAGAAAAGAAAGAGAGACAGGCAGACACAGAGAGGAGAGACAGGGAGAGGGAGAGAAAAGAGCTCAGATGTCTATCTCACTTTTTCTTTTCCTCCTTTTCTTCTTCGATCGTTCCCTGTGTCTCTTCCTGCTTGGCTTGTAAAAGTTTCAGCTGCATGGCGGGGCCGGCCTCTTTTGGCAGCCGTCCAACTCTTGACTCTCCTGTCCCCTTGCAAGAGAGAGAGAGAGAAGGAGGGGAGGACAAATATAGTCACAGCTAGACTGTACTGTACAGTTGTGGAGGCAGATGTACTCTGAATGCACAGCGACCATTTTTATTTCACACTAGCCCACGCAGGAAGAGAGCAGTTTGTTGCATTCCTTCAGTATTTAAAATGAGTTTTCAATGAAGCAACACGCAGTGGATAATGTGTAAAATACAAGCTAATCATTGCCCGGGACATCATGCAGAGTTTCAAAAGGCTGTGCCACAGTTGTGTTGTTGGTCTGCCTTTAACTGAGTGTGACAGCTGGATCTGATAACACTATGTTTTACTGCTCACACCCAGTTCACACAGGGACACACCAACTTTTTCATTTCTCCTGGTACCAATAACATGAGCAGCTCAGTTATTTACACATGCACATGTGAACATTTAATTGTTACTGATTTACACACAGTTGCTGAGAGCCATTTACTGAGAAACAGTATCCTACTCATAACTATGCTCTGTAAATTAGACTAATTACAGGACTAATTACAGCATTAACTTCTACGTTAATCCAATTAGGCTTTATGTCATAGTGACTTCTTACTTATCCATGAAGTAACTTGAAACAGCAAGTATCTCCATTTTTTGAAGCTTCATAAAGCTATTCTGCCATAATTGTTTAAGGGAATCAGACAATATGGGGATATACATAATATATCTTCAATCCAATATATCTTATAAAGCTAAAATACTGTAGAGGCATTGCTCAGACATTGTGTGCCTTTTCAGTAGTTCAGTAATGACATAAGTGTTATTCATAATGTTCAATAATGCTGTCTTGCCTGCAATAAAATTCAGCTTAGGTCTTGTGTGAAACATTTAATGAAAAAGAAAATGAAATGTATTTACTTAATTATTTCAGCAGTGGGTCAAGTAATGCAGATATCACTAATTTTCTACTGTCTCTCAGCACAAGAAGAGCTCACTGATTATATTTTTGCGCATGTATGTGATTTAATTAAAGCGATATGACCTGTTCGCTTAACGATTTGACAGTCCTGACACTTACAAATATCTTCTATAAATGATATTGTAGCTAATGCTACTAGCTAAAAACTACTAGCTTGCCCCACTTGGAAGAATTTTACCGGATGTTTACCAACGTGTAAAAAGTTTTTTTAAAGATTAAAATGCAAAACTCTAAAGTAAACCAACTAATTAAGCAAAATAAACATTTCCAATCCTTTTATTGGAGGTAAAGCGTCTCCTCACCTGGCTAGGACGTTTTGGCACTGGACAAAAAGTGATTCCTACACTATCTGCGCACGTCATTGTGCAGAAATGTCTATATTATTTGTTGGTAGGTTGTCGCATTAGCTGTTTCACTGGTAGATAAATGCAATGTTTGTATTGCTTTGACTGGCTTATGAATAGAAAACAGCAAAGTCTAAGTTGAAATGGTTCACCCATGTGGCTGGGTCATGGCCTGCCTCAAAATTCAATTCAATATTTAAAGCTTTGCAGATGTTAAACCTGGACCAATCAATTAGTTTACTGTGAAAGTTGCTAACATGTCTGGCTTCCAAAGCACTTTTTTTTTGGCTTGTAGACCTACATGTTTGGGACATATAGGGGTACCACTTTCTGATAAGTCACCATTTATAAAGGGTTTATAAGTTCATATCAATGGCTCATTAAAGGTTAATAAATTATTACATTATAGGTCAGTTATGAGCTAGGAACAACTTATGGGTTGTGGTTGTGGGTATGTAAATTATAGCCTAAATGTTGTGGGTTGTGGGTTTCTCAACTTGTCAATAGCAACAGTCACCTGCAATTTTAAATGTCAATAAATCATAAATAAAAGTTTCTAATATACATCAAGTCTGCAGTCATGCTGGAAGAGGACTTTCCACAACCTGGCAACTGAAAAGTTGTTTTTATTAATGGCTTCTAACCGATCTAAATTGCATTTGTAAATTATGTATTTACCATTTATTAACCCTCTCATGGTGCCTGGTGGATTAAAGATGTGATGCAGTTTAACAATGTAATAGATCATTCGTAGTTTATTGTTATTACACTGTTACTGGCTCTGGTTAAACTACTATCCGGGACAGTTTTCACTGTAGAAAGATGAGGCGCCCCATCTAGTGGCCAATTTATATAAGTGCAGTTTGTGAGACAGAAAAGTCCCACTTTTCTACACTGTTGTTTTATTTCATACAATTTTCTTTGAAGAGGGTGAATCACTTTTACATTACAAAACTGTATGGTTTAACTCTATTTCACACTGAAAAGGATCACACATTCTCTCTGTATAAATTATTCTCAGTTCCATTGAATTTATCTTACTGGTACCACTTTCTGATAATGCAACATTTATAAAGAGTTTCTAAACTGTAATTGGCTTTATTATTTTCTTAATAAATAATTTACTAATTCTTTATAGATCAGTTACAAGCCATTAATAAGAACAACTTTTGGGTTGCCAGGTTGTGAAAAAAAAGTACTCCAGCATGACACTAATCATTTACAGATACCCCTCCAATGGACTGTTTAAACACTTACCTTCTGGAAAAGGGCTGCAGGATATCTGGACCAAACTCCATTTATGAACTACTTAATAACATTAACAGCTGCAGGCTTGATTGGACTGATGATGGTACCATTTTATTTTATTTTAAACATGATCCATTAAACAGACAAGAAGAGAGAAAACAGTTGTCCATGCAGTAGGTAAATACTACTAGACAAGCCAAGTAAAGATTGTAAGGTTTTGGACAATCAAGACTCCATAGTATTATATCAATAATACTAAATGATCAAATTGTCAAACATTAAGTAAACCCACTGGCCTGCAATATCTGCAATATAAAGTCAGGCAAAAGATGAACACCATAGAAGTTGGAAAGAAAAAGAGTAATGAAGAAGGAAGGGAGCTCTGGAATGATCATTCAATTTCTTCTTCTTTTTTCCAGTATGAAGAGCAGCCTCACCTCTCTGGAGACTTAAAGTAATAAGCCTGAAGAGTTTGCCCTCCAGCCAGTCTCTGAGTGAGTGAGACAGAGTTGGAATTTGAGGGATAAGAAAGATAGATTGAAGCTTAATCCCCATTTATCTTACTTGAATACAGCATTGATAAATCCATGCCAATGTCAAGATGCATTGTTGCCATTATTATTTCTCCTTATTCACTTTTTAGTGCCTCTAAAAGGTGGGACCTGATCTCCACTGATGCCACAGACCTCACTGGAGAAGGGAAAGAACCTTGTATAGGCAGGTTGAGATATAGACGTGTTTGTACATGTCAAAAAGAAACCGGGGAAATCCAACTAATCTGTCTTCTACTGTTTACAGTATATATTTCACTCTCAGGGACTTTGTCAATCACTACTCAGTCAACAAATAAGTCACCATATATTATCTTGATTAGTTTTTTTTGTTCCAAATATATGGATTGTTTTTATACATATGCATTTATACTTATTCATTTGGCAGACATTCTTATCACACTAATCAAACTAAAGCTTAAGTGCAGTAGGAGACCTTGGTGTAAATACAAAGTCCTACATCTATTCAATCAGTGCAATTAGATCAGGCAAAGATGTGCACAGAAAGTGCATAGTAGGTGCTAGTTAGGGCACCCCTGTGAAGTGGGGATGGGATGAGGAGAGCGTTTCAGTAGAGTGACCGCTCTTTAAGTCTGACTGATTTGGATCGAGGAGGCTTCTCCGTGAGAGGATTTCTGAGACCTGCTTGAAAACCACCCTTTCTATACACTTTGATAAGAATGGAACTACTGAGACTGGTTGGTAGTTCTCTGCTTGACTAGGGTCAAGTGAGGGCTTTTTGAGCAGAGGAGTTAGCTTGTTTGATTGCAGTTGGAAATGTTCCTGAAGCCACTGAAGCATTTATCACATGTGAAATTACTGGCACAATGAAGGGAGATATGGCTTGGAGGGGGTTTGTGGGAATGGGGATCAGTGCACATGTAGTCAGGATGGCTACTGGTCAGAAGTTTTGACACATCATTCTCAGTGTGAGGGGTGGATGAGAATAAAGATGTGTTTTTGAGCTGGGGAGACTGGGATGGACATGTGTAGGACAACTACATGTTACACTTTTTGGAGCCTTGCACTCAGCTAGAGGGCTAAGTGAGGGAGGTGGTGAGCTATTTACAGGAGGAGGCAGAGAAGAGCATGAGAGCTATGTGGAGAGTGGTGTGTGCTTAACCAGGGGAGACTGGTTGTCTCTGAGAGGTTCAGAGAATTGGCAACTGATGGCGACCACGTTTTCAGTAAAGAAGGAGGCAAAGATATCAGCTGAGAAGTTTGGGTCTGGTGGGGATGGTGGAGGATTGAGTA
Organism: Seriola dumerili; assembly: GCF_002260705.1. Classification (NCBI taxonomy): domain Eukaryota; kingdom Metazoa; phylum Chordata; class Actinopteri; order Carangiformes; family Carangidae; genus Seriola; species Seriola dumerili. Next base: position 7,507,155 of record NW_019174311.1, on the reverse strand, counting down.
AAGTTTTGAAGGTGGAAAATAGTTTCCAAGTGTCTGTAATCTTATCATTGTAAAGAGCGGTTTTGGCAGCACTGATGCTGCATGAGAAGGAAGATAGGAATGACTGATAGCCCTTGAGGTCAGTGGGGTTACTGGTTTTTTACACCATTTTCTCTCAGAAGATCTGAGATCAGTACGCAGCTTACAGATGGTGTCAGTCAGCCATGAGTGAGGCAGTTTAGAGTGGGTAGGTTAGGTGGATAGAGGACACAGACTATCCAGGCATAAGGTCAAAGTAGAGCAGAGAGACTATGTGGCATCATTGACCTCTAATGAGGAAAATGTGCTAATAGGAGGTAGAACGGAGGTGACCGCGAAGGAAAAGTGAAACCAGAAGTGATTTTTAAGAATATATAAATATTATATGTTTTGGTAATTTATCTTTATCCAGCTAAAAGATGAGATGGACCTTTTTGTTCTGAGCAGCTTTCAAAAACTCAATGAACCAAAAAAGCTTGCTTGCTGGCTGTAACTGTCATCCACTTTTTTCATCAATCAGTGCTCTGTCACCTATGGCCTTCTAGGCCTTCGAAATACCCATGACTAAGGTACTACTGCCCTCCAGTGGCCCTTTGTGAGGACAACGTCAGTCCAACAGAATGTCAAGGATTTGATTTTTTGCCTGTTCTGCCTGGTCTTGTTCCTCTTTCCATTCCCAACCACCCCAGTGTAACTTTTGTTATGTCCCAGCCTGTCACTTTTATAGCCATTCCCACTTCAATCAATCAGTTCAGAGCATTAATGAAGCCAAGAAGGTGGGAAAGCAAGTCCTAAAGATATTGGAGTGATAATAGTTCTGCATCAAACCTTAGTGACCAATACTGACTCCAACTGTCTTAGAGAGCGTCTTGCAGAATTCAATGTCAGATGTTAGCCTTTGATCTGTTCCATTAAACAGGAGTGTATTGTTAGCAGTTGAGGGGCATGTTGAGAATAAGAGCATGTGTCTTGTGACATTTTATCAAGAGGCCATTACATTTCCTTGTACAACAGAATCACTGTTGCATGTCGGTTGCATAAGCAGAGCCTTTTCCTCCAATCACTCTCACCTTGTATCACCAGCAGCAAATAAAACATTCAAATGAATTGGCTATAGTAAAGCGTTTCAGGACTCCACCTTCAACTTTGGGGAATCTTGAAGAAAATAATTGTTAGATGCAGCCTTACACTTCTATGCTGGAATCATACTACCTTGCCCCAGGTTAATAACAGTCTTAAAACAAAGCAAAACAAACAAGCAAATAAAATTAAAGGTTTGCCACACTGCCTCTACAAGACCAGGTTTATAGTATTAGGTTTTATTAATTATTTTATTTATTATTTAATCTAATTTTACATTTTTAATGTTTTTCATTTTAGATCAATGCTTTTAAGATGTTTTTATGTTCATTTTATGTATTTTCATGTGAAGCAATAGGTGCATGTCATGTCTTGGCTGTAAGCACTTTGTGCTACATTTCTTGTATGAAATGCTATACAAATAAAGTTTATTATTATTAATTATTATTAGTGAAGGATCCACCTTAGCTGATATTGCACATTAGTGGTTCAAAATCATTAAACAATACAACCAGTTGATATGTGATGAACCCGGGGTTTTTTTTGGTCCTTGGGGGGTTGGGGCTCCAGGGCAGTTGTCTGCTTTAACACTGAAAAACCTTAAGTAATAATATCCACTAATAGAGTATAAAGTATTAATAATATATTAATAATATACTGTTAATAACACCCTGATAAGAGTGTTTCTGTTTACTGAGCAGCTACTTTTACTTACTTCTTTCACCGCAGAGACACTATCAGTGCATATGTTTAACAAAGGGGGGAATCTGTACTAAAAGGGACTGTCATGTAGGAAAAGATCAGTTTGATTTGTCTAATTCAGACTAACTTCATATAAACTGAGAAATTTACTTTTACACAGAGCGAGGCCTGTGGATTTTGTCCCCAATTTCATATATTAAGAGTGTATTGGGATAGGATCAGTCTGAACAGGAATCCTGTTGCAGTGTTCATATGGGCACCTGACCATTGTTTCAAGACAGACTTAAAAATCATTCAGGATCAATATGCGTGAGCATAAATAATCTAAACTCTAAAGACACATTATCAAGCCTATATGTTTTTAAGATAACAATTACATCAATATTACCACCTTTCCCCTGCCCCTCTCCTCTCCCACTAGGAGTCTGATGTCATGGGAGGAGTTTGTGTTGGGACCCACAAAACTTTTGCTTGTGCTCGTTTCGACGCCACGCCTCTGTACGTTTTCCTCCGCGCGTTGATTTCATACCAAACTCATACTTGGCATTCCGCCTTTTTTTGTGTCAAACACGATCAATTTTGCCAAGGAAATACTCACGATTCAGAAAGAAAAGCCGCCGTAGAAACAAAAGCATAAGGAGAGGAGTGTGTGCCTGTAAGAGCAGGGCAGGAAAGCCGTTGTAAGGTGAGTGCGCTCTCAGATAGTTCTTTGTTGTGTGCAGCAACTTTCATGCTGCAGCAGCTGCTTCGCTTCGTGTGCGCTCGAAGTTTTGGGATTTTTGACATATTTCGCATTTTCCCGCTGCCGCTTTGCTGAATCAGAGCCTCGTGTGTTTAGCGGGGAGTTCCTCTTTTATTTACTCAGTCACTCGTGCTGTAATTGAAGTGACTTTATCGGCGTCTCTCGGACTTACTTTGGAGTTTTTCTTAGGTATTATTAGCCCGCAAGCTAACCAACTAGCATGTCAGCTCGAGTGTGTTAGCGCTGACCTGTCTGTAACATATCCGCCAAAGGACAGAAAATAGCATTTCTCCTTACACTTCAAAGTCTTTGTACAGAGTTTTTACAACTACAGGCCCAGTTAGATGGAAGATTTTGTTTCCACCGGGGATCAAAGGAAAGATTTTGCCAACTCACAGTTGGCTAAACGACTCCCAACCGTTGAATGTGATTTCATTTTTCCCTCTACGTGCTAGCAGATGGGATTCATTTCTTGATATTGTGAAAGTTTCACCAGCATGTGAGACTGGTTTTACGGGTTCAACAGAGGTCAGAGAAGGAATGAATAAATAACACCTTTGTTCCCCCTCCAAAACACAATTACTCCGAGAGGCGACCTTTATGTCCACGTTAAGTTAATGTAAGTGCTTAGCGCTTTCTAGCTTTGCTGTCCGAAATCTACAACGCTCTTCAGTGACGGTAGTAGTATTCAAATGCAGGGTGAAATCTGAAAGTACCGTGATGAAATCAAGCTTGGTTAATCACAGTGTCACTGCTGTCCTCATTGGAGCAGAAGGCAGTGCATGTGTCTTGTCAGTGTTTGCTGAGCTCATACCTTTATTTAGCTCAAAGCTCTACCGACTCCTCACTGCACTAAACACCTGACCTTTTGGCCACTGGGGGCTATGTTGAAAATGGCACCGCCGCATCTGACTTAAGTGAATTATGTACTAACTTTAACATTTACCATAAGTCTCCTCAATGACAAAGCTGTGACTGTGACGCCTCAGTTCATGCAACTCATGATTTCCCAAACCCTAACCAAATTGCTCAGCAGTAACCTTACACTCAGCCTTGATATGCACTTCCCGGCCACGTTATTGGGAACACCCATACAATGCAATTTAGTCCAATACAATGAACAATTCTACAATGTTTTTGGCTTGTAACACCCTAAATTACAAGCAAATACCCACAGTATGACCCAACAATTCCAGATTATGGCTCTTGGTGCGAACTAGGTTTGCAACTAATGATTATTTTCATAATTGACTAATAGTTTTTATCTGATTAATTGATTTGTCTATAAAATGCTAGAAAATAGTAAAGAAAAATATTATGATTTTCCTCATACAAAGGTGACATGTTCATATTTTTTGTTTTGTCTGACCAACTGTCTAAAATCCAATAATATTCAGCTTACTATCATGTAGGAGAAAGGAAAGCATCAAATCCTTACATTTGAGAAACAGCATTGGCATTTCTTTGCTTAAACAATGACTAAACCAATTATTTGATTATAGAAATAGTTCTCTATTCATTCTCCATTGATTGACTCATCAATAATTGACTAATCATTGCACCTCTTGGGTGGACATGAGCTTCAAGTTGTCCAGCCAAATTGGAGTATTTCCATCTTAGAGTGTTTGAGCTGTTTAGAGGGCTGAAGAGGCGAAAGTATCTAGTATCTCCCCCTAAGGTAGAAGGAAGCTTTATGGCTTTGTGAGTGTTCAGCAGCTACAATGACAAAATATATTAAACAGCTCTCCCTTATAATGAATAGACAACACTTACAAATGAAGTAATCCTTCACATTTATGTGAGTGATTGCACTGAGCCTCATTAAAACATGATAATCACAAAATAACACTTGACTGTTAATGAAGGGATTTGAACTGTGATTTGATCATCCTCCCAAAGTCAGGGCCAAGCCATTAACCAGCTGAGTAGATTTCATCTTTATCTTATCCATATCCTTTTTTTTTTTTGGATTATCATTTAAAAAAAAAGAAGAAGAAATTCAGTACAGGATTAGAATTGATTTATAAACTCAATAACTCACAGGAAACAAATCTAAAATGTCAGCAAAATAAATAATATATCTAACATCAAAACACTGGGTGAAGTTTAGATAGAATGAAGAAAACAGACATCAGTCAGTATCAGTCCTTCCTCCTGTCTTCTGTCCTCCTCCCTCTGCTGTTGGTGGAATTCACTTCCTGCAGGTTCGGCCAGTAGAGAGAGGAGGAGCTGGTTTGTCAGCTTTTAAGATTTGTGGAAAACTAAGATGATCAGTCAGACCACATACAGACAGCTTTCGTTTAAGATTCGTCCTAACAATTCGCTATTAGCTTAACCAGCACACTGTGGTTGTGCAACAGTTGAAAATGTAACTTTTCTAGGTGCGTGTTGAACAGGTGGTTTTATTATTTTATTATTAGTACTTATTGGCCTTTTACTTTATATTGCACTTATAGTAACATAAAGTACAGTAATAGTTGTCAGCTCGAATAATCCTTGAGTTATCTTTACTTCACCTGGTTCTGCTTCCACTGCAGCCTCTCTGCTTTGCTGTTTGCTCCGTGTGTGTGTGTGTGTGTGTGTGTGTGTGTGTGTGTGTGTGTGTGTGTGTGTGTGTGTGTGTGTGTGTGTGTGTGTGTGTGTGTGTGTGTGTGGAGCATGCAGAGAAGCAGCACAACCATAAATGATAAAATAGAATATACATTTGTGGTGGTTAATGTTGATATAATGGCTGGCTGCCACAAAAAAATCAATGTATGGGAAATGATGTGATTTAAAATATTTATGTCAATGTCGTTGATTACGGTGTCTAATCATGGCAGCCCCACAGACAACATCTTCTGAGTTGCTGACTTCCCACACAGTGCTTTGAAGGCTGACACATCTCCTCCCCTTGAATATCAAAATGTTCTTTTAGGCTTTGCTCTTTCCTAACCATCTCACCAGGGCCCGTCTAATCTCTATGGCAACAGCACAGTCCCGTCAGCAGTGATTGAAACTGGGAAGGCCCTGTGCAGAGTGTGTCCAATAAGCCCACCACAGCAGGGGAAGCTCAGTGACCACACTGATCCTCTGTGGTTCTCCTGTGGCCGGGACCATGTTAGCCACACTCTGGAAAACATTACACACCAAGCAGCACTCATGTTGCATATGTGTGCCTGTCTTTGAGGAGACTTGGAGCATCTTCAACAATAGCAAAAGAATGTGTAATTTCCTCATGTGGCCTAGGCAGGCAAGGTTGCGGGCTTCTGGGAAGTTCATATGGCTCGATGGTTGCATTTTGAGCTTTTTTCTCTAGGACACTTAGCTAGGGAAAATGATTAACCAGTCTCACCATCCCTAACTATAGTCAATTTGTCATCTATCATCTTCCATCTGCTGGTGTAACCTTAATAGCTAGACCAACTGGAAGTGCCTTCATTGACCTTGGCCAGTGTCTTTATAAATTTACAACCTCTTAATGTTTTTCCATTTTGTTTGTCAGGTCTTTAACCCTGGATGCCAGGGCTATTAATATACCCTGTACTCATGGAAGCTGTAAACAACTTCAGATGAATCTGATCTCGCTCTTAGTTAAGTGTGGAGACATTTGGAGTCCAAGAAATCTGTCACCATTCCCAACAGCCCCAAAGTTAATCCCGGTCCCGTCTATCCATCAGAATCCATGTGATGTAGATTAGTAAAACAAAGTTCAGGGCCACTCTGGATTTTAATGAAATGCCTGTCATTGGTCCTCCTTCATATAACTCACAGATTTGTTTTAATTGGTGAGCATATACAAATAAGCACATTAGTGGGATTCAGTGATGTTCTTTTGTTTCTGAGAAATTTTGGTCTCCACTGTTAATAATGATAGAAGTAATGCCCGTTTCTAAACCTGTGATCAACATAACGCTCGTAAGATTGAATGTGTAAAGTTTGATTAATAATATTTCCTTTGCGTGGTTACAAACGAGGGCTGTGAGTAACAATTATTTTCATCATTGATAAATCTACAGATAATTTTTTCGAAGATAGTGAAAATTTCCTTGTATAATTTCCCTCAACCAGGGTAGCAGTATCAGATTCTGTGTTTTATCCAACTATCAATCCAAAACCCAAAGATATTCAATTTGCTGCTATATATGACAAAGAAAAATCATCACATTTGAGCAAGCAGAGACAGAGAGTGCTTGGCAATTTTAGCTTGAAAAATGCATGAAACTACTTATTGATTAGTAGAGTAGCTGCCAATTGACTGACTAATAGATAAACACATTAATTGACAATTTTTTGAACATCTACTACATACCACCATCTTCAGATGGAATGGAGTTGTTGGTTGTTCTCAGGGAATCAGGGATATAGATATAACACTCTGTTTCACAGTATATGCTATTTTATATCACGATTTTGATAGATGGTATATTTTAACATTAATCAGTTGAGAGAAGCTGGTGATAAGAAAACACCCAGACACAGGTGTTTGGCTTTAGCTCATCCAGTAAACTAAATAGCTAATAAATCAAAGTTCTTCATCACATTGGTGCAAATATCATAAAAATACAATATTGCCATAAACCTGTGCTGCTCATTGGTTTGCAATATTAATACCCAGAATTGCCTTATCCACCCAGAGATATTAAAATGATCATTACCCTGGTGTATGTGGCATGGCAAAATCTCTGAAGGTTGACAAATTTAGGTTTAGTCACGTAGGACACATTGTCACTTTGCCCAACCCCCTAGTGGGCGTCGTCAACAACAAAGCCAGTTCTAACATTTTACCCCTTGTCCCCCTCTCCAGCCTCTAATACTTTGCCATGATTTTTTTTCTTCTAGTTTTAAATCAAACCATATTTTGTAACTTCAGTCCATGTGTTAGAGTTCTTCCGATACTAGTATCTGAAATGCCTCCAATGAAGGGTTTACTAAGCCATGCCATACTACAATGGCAGTAATCATATCACATCCATACAGGGCTAGAACAGCTGCTAAAAAGTTTTTTTTAACACAATGGCATCGGATCAGTACTTGGTACTGACTGATATGCAAGTTCAGAATCGGAATCGTTAGCGGGAAGGAAAAAATAGTATTGGAACATCTCTAGCTCTGATACAATCATACAGGCTTATGCTCCCTCTCAGATTGTGTTCCTCCAAAGAATGTCATCTGGCAACCGAAGTCCAGAGTGTTCTGGTTTGTGGTTCCCCGATAGTGGTACAAGCTACCAAATGCTATCAGAGCAGAGGCGTCCATCTCTATCTTCAAGAGTCTCTTGAAGTCATCTCTTCCTACAGCACCTCCTCTCCCAACACCACTAACTCCCTAATATGTCTAACTAGCACTTACTATACACTTTTGAAACACTTATTTACCTGATCTCCTTGCACTTTGCCTTATTGAACAGATTTTGTACTTAGTACTTACGTCAAGGTCTCCTACTGCACTGCAGCGTTAATGTTGTCCCTCACTTGTACACATTCAACACTGGTTTAACATCCTCCCATGTTCTGTGCTGCTCAGAGCCCAGTTCTCCACTTCTCACATTCCAGAATAATATATTTTAGAAGATGTCCAGTCAGTTAAGAGGTCTGGTTTAAAACTGACATTTTCATAGGGATAACAAAAAGGGTTTTTCAGGAATCCGATTGATATTTTAACAAATTTAAGAAACAAAATAGATTTCTATTTCCCGTTATTGTGGGTAGTGGTGTGTATTGGTGCATTCCAGCAGTTGGCGGGTTTAAGAAAAAGCAAATTTCTCAAACCTCAAAGCCTTTGGTTTATTATTACCAGTTCACAGACTATACACTTTAGGGTTTGTATATGCTGCTTCAATAGATGATTTAAAGCTGGGCTGTGTTTTCAAAACACCCAGGTGACAGCTGCATTAATTTCTTTGACCTTGCTGATTGCGATGCCTTTTTGTCTAAATTCATCAACTATCAAAACAAATACTGCTCTGCTCTCACATTGTGGTAGATATTTTGGTCTAATGCTTTTTTAATATGGAAGAAAGCCTGTCTTGAAACATGGGTTCAGAACAAGAAGGCAAATAACAGCTTTATTTCTATTTTAGTTGATGCTCCATATTGGAATTTACATTGATGATTATCACTTATTTTCTTTTAACATATTATTTATTACTTTCAATTAATAATCACCAAGCAAATAATTATATAATGAGACATATGGTCATCATATAAAAATCAAATACACGACCTGTTGTTGCATGTCTCTCTAAAATATTTGACAGCACCACAGAATTATTAGAAAAGTTTTGTCCTGTGTGTTCAAGGTGTGTTGTGGTTGGAGCCGTCATCATTGCGTCGGAGTGGAGTTGCCGTGGCAGCCCTGACGGGGCGCAGGAGGAGGGTGGCAATGGAGAGGGACTGGGCGATGGGGCAGACCGTGGATTGGACGGCGACCCTGAGGGAGTGTGGAGTCCAGACATTGAGCAGAGCTTTCAGGAAGCTCTGGCCATCTACCCTCCCTGCGGCAGGAGGAAGATCATACTTTCAGATGAAGGGAAGATGTATGGTGAGGAACACAACCTATTTCTGTCCCAACATATTGGTTGTCATCCAACCATCCTATTATCTCTTCCGGCATCTAGTCTTGTTCTTTCATATCTAATCCAAAGGCCAAAATTGGAGTCCATATGTGTTAAATGCCTGTTGAGGTTCTTTACACTCAAAATAACAACATATGGAGATAATATCAACCACTCATTTTTTAAAGGGCTTTGATCAAACATTGTCCGTCACAGAACAACAAACACAAATATTTTAGATCATTCGCTCACAATGGCAGAATTTTAAGAAAATATTTCTATATATATATGTGTGTGTGTGTGTGTATATATATATATATATAGTATTAGTAATTCAGAGTTCAATTGTGGGCACAGGGTCTCTTGTAGACACAGCTTTATAACTACATCTATAGGGCAGAATATCCCAAATAATTTTCAGTTCAGTTTGCAGGAATAACCTGCTCGCTGAAATAACAACATATACCACAACTGTAGGTGTTTTATTAGGCAATTATGTTTGTAAGGAAATCTACAGGAAGTAAAGCCACTTGCCATTGTAAACAAAACATAGTTTACACATACAATAGGGATTAGACGGTGAATTTTAAATGATGTAGTGCTGCGAATAATGATAATTTAAATAAAGATTTTTTTTTGTACTTTAAACCTGTATGAGGTTCATTTGATAGGTGAAGTTCCAAGTTTCAACAAGATGTACAGTGACACTGCTTAGTAAACATAACTTATAAGTATCATGGCCAAAATTACAAAAAGTCCTATATCCCATCTGTAAACACTCATCAACTTTAAATTTTGCAGAATGATATAAAAGTGAAACTTTATTCCTGATGTTGTTTGGCTCTCCAAGGAACCACCACAAAGGCCTGTAGTGATCTGCTGCGTGCACTTTGGAAGCTAGTGGCTTATTGATGCTTCTTGTAAAGAGCTCTTTGTACCTAGGTGATCTGCTTTCAGGAATTTGGGGAAAGGTCAAAGGGCAGCCAGCAGTGACAGAGGGAGAGGGATCACACACTGGGGTCAATAGATAGAACAGGTTGACATTTCAGGTCAGGTTAGGATTAACATATGCAGATGTTGCTTAATTGCTTATTAATTGCCAACTGACTGTTTCATATCGGTCAATGGGAATGCATAACCAGCACTGTAGTGCATTCACTCATGCAATGTGACCTTTGTTTGTTTTTAGTGGGATCTTTTCAGGATGCTGTCTTTGAGTAGAGCTTTGATATATTTTGACCACTTCTTCCTAGCTTATTGAAGGCCTTGGCTAGCGCCCAACATTCCTAGCATTTTTTTATTTTTTTTTTTGGCTGAGAGTTGGCATTCCTGCCTGCAGCAGTCTGTGTCATGTATTTGCGTATGTGTGAGCGTCTGTTGTGAGGGAAACGGGATATGTGATCCCATGCGACAGAAAGGGAAAGTTTGTTTCAGCATTGCGGCATTTTCTCCTTTTGTGGAAATGTGGGCTCACTGTGTTGACCACCCCCACTTCCCTCCTAATACACAAGGATAGTCCCACTGGTATACACATTCACTCATTGGAAAGCGACACTCACACTTAGAACATAATACCCGTGCTCCCGTTAACCCACCAGTTTCTCTTTTCCAAACCAGTATGTAAGACAACACCCCCAAACTTTTGAGTCACTGTCTCTTCGCACAGTATTGTGAGAAACTTTGAATAACCCTTTTTTGTTTTTGATTTTTTGCCAAATTTGTGAAATTGTGTAAATTATTAGTTTTCTTTTATGAATGAATAAAAAATTGTATTTCACATCTCATAAAATTAAAATGAATGGAAAAACAGCATGAAAGAATTAAACTATTTGTTTCATCAATTAATCACAGCCTACATCATAAAATCTACTAAGAAGTCAAGGTTTATCAAGCAGAGTACAGACATCCATAGCAATATTTGAATTACTGTATACTATACATGTACCTTTTTATCTTGTATGTGCCCTTTAGTAGGGTAACTGCTTTTATCCAGGTGGCAGATGTTACAGAAATGTTATTGGCAGTTTGCCAGAGCATCTTTTACAGATGAATGAATGGAAGTCCTTCTCAAACATGAAGCAAACTCAAAAAGTTGGCAGTGAGTTAATGGATTATAGTGCGTGTCTGCAAGTGGCTCATGTGGATAAATATGGGTATCGCAGTCAAGCAGTTAGAGCTTATTTCACTTTGCTGGAACAGTCAACTTCAGAAATATATATCACTTCATGCAGCAAAACCAGGAAAAGACAACATTTAAACTATATAAGGATTGTACAATAAACAAAATCCCAGACTATACTAATATATGAGGAAAATATTACTTTCATTCTTGCATTCTCTAAAAGGTTAACCCATTTAAAGTTTTATTTTTCATCAGGCACACATTAGACTCTGTGTGTAGACTGCTGAACTCGTTACGATTTTTTTAAATTTATTTCGATCAGCTTTTGTGTTCGGGAAGTAACAGTGACATTCAGAATTTTAGTTTGAATAGTTTAAAAATGTCAGGCTATTATGGAAATACCTGTTGCCATTTTCACTTTACCAAAAATGGAAATGATTGTTTCTTTAAAACTAGCCTACTTCAGCGTAATGTGTTACCATATCATCATGTGTGATATCCAACTGAGAAATAATGGTAATGTGTGATCGTGGTGCGGGTCTACATAGCTCTAAATCGTGGAAAAGAATTTTGTCAGGTGGGTGGCGGTTGGATTATTCATGCACACATGCGGATTTGGGTGACGTCAAAGCAGAGCCGTGCATCACTATTACTCGTGTATATAAGATTTACCTCAACACATGATTTAGCTTTAATCTACCCTCCCCACTTTAACTAGGCCAGTCAGCATTAAACCCAGTCTGAGTGCTGTCTTTGCTCTCGGTCATATGTTACTAGCATGATGTCACCCTGGATTATGGTTTCAAGCATGTGTTCCCAAATTAGGATGATCAGCAGATGGATCACTTGCTCTTGCATTCACAGGTTGACACACATAAAACAAAGGTTACTTGTTTTAATGATAATATTTTAGTAACACTGGTTAAAACAAGGACACAGTTTAATCAACATGTATAAACTCCTTCAACAAATTGGTAAGATTCCACTGAGACTGTGTCAGAGAGGGTTTGTTTTAACACTTAGGTCATTTCTGTCTCAGGACTTTGTGGTGTTGTTATGTGTGATTTAATTCAATTGTAAAGGATGCAAGCATTTTTTCCCGTCATACATATGTGGTGGGAGATGGATGAGGGGCAAATATGCCTTTTTTGTCCCTCAAAAATGACCAGAGTTGGAACGACACTGTCCAAAAAACTTCAAGCTTCAGGACGGTCATATTTTCTACAAGCCTATTTTGGTGGATAGCAGTAAACTTCATAGATTTTCTTAACGTGCGCACCTCTTTTAAATGACACCTTATCAGGGCCCATATTTACTTACCTGTTCTCTACAAAACCAACTGAGGACTGAAAAAATTCTACCTCTGTGAAAAATAACACACATTTATCAAGCAACTTAATGCTACTCGCAGCAAAGTATAAGAGTCAAGTCATGTCATGTTGTAGACAACACATGAATACTCTGAGCAGGAAGACCTAATCAGAGACGAAGAAGAAGGATTTACCCCACATCTGCTTTACTGATCAGTCAAACAATCCTGGCCTTTTACTGAGTGAATTTTTCCTGGCACAAAAATAAAATCTAATATATTTCTGATATATAAATACACAAATAGGGATGAAATAATGGTACATTGTTTGTAATGGATACAAACATAACAAAGCTGTTCTGAATCATACATATTGCTCACCTCTGTGTCTGTACTGCAGCCATCTACGATCTACTCTGAACCTTTGGAGCTCTCTTAAATTTAATAGCATTTTTCAGTCAAGTCCAAAGAAATTTGCTGAGTAGCTTTTATTCTTGTGTTTGCATAAGAGTAAATCTCCACTTAGGTCAGTAATTTTATTTCTAGCTTTTTGATAAATAGAGGCTTTGATGAGCAAAACCTAAGACTAAGACTTTAGGGGATGTAGTTGAGTTTCTTTTCTTTTGAGGTAGTTGCCCATTTACAGACAGAATTTATACAAATTGGAACAAAAACAGGCTCATTCTTTTGAAAAATACATATTTGGCATGGGCTCTGCTCACCCTTCTGAGAGCAGATCAGACTCCACTGCTTCTAAATGAAATATTTGTCACTAATAAAATGTTAGGAGTTATGTATATATAACCTCTTTAGAATAATGACCAAATAAAGATAAATTGGAGTTTGTTTATTTTTTTCACTGGCCTGCTCTGCATTGTCCACTGTCTTTCTTTTTCTCTCTCCTTTTTAAGGAAAATCTCATCTCTACTTTCAATAAGGAAGCAAATGGGCAAAAGCTTCATCTATGTGGTAGTTTAGGAGAGAAACAGATAAATGTATATAAAATTACATGAGTTTTTGAATTTTTTACCTGCAATGTAATTCCATGATTGCTATCTTCCTATCTTACTGATCTGTTCTCATGTTTAGGTGTAAATTAGATGATGCACAGCAAATGTTTTGCATTCTGATGAAAAATCATTTGGCCTTTTGTGGTGTAGTGGTAGGCTGCAGGAAAGTGCATGTGTCCTGTTTTGGGAATTGGAGCAGACTGCTGTGTCTGAGTCAGCCCCTTTTGTTGATTTTGGGGAATTCTGTGTTCTGGTAACTTCACAAAGCTGATGTGACTCAGCCTGATGTGACCTAAGTCCCGACAGCATCGCACCACTTCCCAGAAAGCAGGATGGTGATGTCGATGATGTTAGTTCACGTGTATATGTGAATAATTAATTGCAGCAGTGGAATCAGTATGTCAGGTTTCATTTAATCACCTTTTATCTTTAACTCCTCTTTAGGTTTTCTGACATTTGCAGCAGAGTGAATCAAAAGTTACTCACCGGTTACGATTAGAGACACACGGGTCATCAGGTGTGGTTTGGAGCCAGGGGAGGCAGAGAAAGAAAGAGCTGACCAGGCAGTCTCCAGTGACCACATTTTGGAAGTCTGTTAACTATATGATGATCTCTCCTCTCTTTTTTTTCCCCCTCCATTCCCATCAGTTGTCCATCTGTTTGCCTAGGAGCTCAGCCAGCAAGCAAGACCAAATCTGACTTGAAATTAACACAGGCTGTCCTTAATGGGAATATCATACAGCCACGTAATTGAAAGCTTGACAGTCCATGTAAGTGTGTGTGCGTTAGTGTTATAGACACTAATACTAAGTACAATCACATTAAAATTTCATATTTTCCTGGCTTCATTTCAAATGCGTTCTGAGGATGGAAAAAGTATCTTCATCATTTTCGTCTTTTTTTTTTCTTTTTCCTTTTTTTTCTTTTTTTTTTTGCTTCACACCGAAGCTTGAACTGCAAATCCAGTGCAACCTAAACATACATGTGACGAGTTCTAAATCCTCAATGTCAATGTGACCCCCTTGGCTGAAAAACATGAAGGGCTCGTGGTCTTGCCAGGTTTGTTATGATTGTACTTAAGAAGATTAACATTGTAAGATTGAAACCAAAATAGAGACTGTCTGGCCTGCTGTGTATTGTGCTGTTGTAGTAGATTTGAGATCAAGCTCTGATTAAGTTTGGCTTCATGTTAAAGTATTACAGCACTTGTCATCACTCTCTTTTAGGTTCAATGAACAAATGAGCTTGGTTGCACCAGTAGTTATATGAGAGTGGTGTAATTAAAAGCATGTGGGCCTCATTTGTGAATGTACCACAGGGAAAAACTAAGGCAGGAACCTTGGACATTCATTTGATTGGCTCTGGATGTGTGCCAGTGAACAGTGTCCTACATCAGAATCGAGCATTATTAAATTTTGTCTAAAAGTTTGGCTATCATTTTCTGTTGAAGGAGTGGTTACAACTTACTCTGAGGTCATTTCTCCAGAAAATTGCACAATTACGTTTTTGAACAACGATTCGGTCCAGTTTTAGGTCATCATAAAAATTATAGGGCCGACACGCCGCAAGACTGTTGGCGGGTTTTGCCAACAAAAGGGGACCAGCAAAAGTGTGGACCATTTGCTGCTAACTAGGTGTACTATAATGTGCATACTGAGGGTAGGCTGTAACAGGGAGGTAACTGAGTGGTTAGTAAGATGTTCAGTGTTCTTTAGGAAAATGTTGAACCTCTGTCTCCTCACCCAACGTACAGCGTGTCTGCTGACTACCATAAATTCTCATATAAAAGCTCGTATTCAAATAATGGCCTCAGGCAAGGCCGGCATGAACAAATAAAGGATGGTCTTCAGCCTACTAAACTCACATGAGAAATTCAGTATAATGTAACACAGCACTAATTCATTAGTACAACAACAATCATTTCATGCTCACCACTCTGCTGCTTTGAGTTTGTCTTCTTTTTGAACAGAAATAACATTTTCAAACTTGAATTAATTCTATGTACTCCTGAAGGATGTTAAGTTACTGTCAACAAAATTCCAAACTCCCTGATCTTTTATTTTGTTTGTTTTTCAGATTAAAAGCCTACTTATAAAGGAAGTGATACTAGACCTTTGATGTGAAAATCACATGGAGAGTGTACAGTTTCATTCATTGTTACTTTTGGGGAAAAGCGTTAAGTGGAACACCTGACATGACTGATGGAATTGGTGCTGTGGAAATGGGCATTATACTGAGTTTATTGAGACGACAGGAAAACATGGAGGAAGTTATTGAGTTTATACTAAAGGAGGACCTAGGGGAATGAGAAATAAAAAGCCAATCCCAAATAAAGGCCTGGTTCGCTCGGCCACTGAGGTACATAAAGGCCAAAATATGGTATATTGGGTGAATAAAGCAAACTTATTAAAATGGATCACCAATCCTTGCAGGTTGTACCAGCCCCATTATAATGGCAGAAAATATGTTTGTGTTTAAATGCTCCTGTCTGATCTCATCCTTTACTTTCTCAATTCTAGGTCGAAATGAGCTGATAGCTCGGTATATCAAGCTGCGAACAGGGAAGACACGCACGCGCAAACAGGTATGCAAAGATGTTATTGAAGACTTCAGTATTTACATGTGTTTAATATAATGGGATTTGCCAGGTGCAGCTCCTATAGCTCCTGGTGTTTGTTTTTTTTATTTTTTTTTATTTTGCTGTAAATTACTCATGCACCTTGTGAAAGTGATTATCAATGGACTGTGGTTGTTTAAAATTGCAAAAAAAAAATCATCCTGTGTGTCTAGGTGTCTAGTCACATTCAGGTTCTGGCACGTAAGAGGGTACGAGAATACCAGGCGAGCATCAAGGTGGGTGCCCGCTGAGTCAACTCTCCCTTCTCTCTGTAGTTACATCCCCACTTCTTTTCCTTTTCTTTTCCTTTCTTTTTCCTTTTATCCTGTCTTTCTTCAGGTCTCTAGTCACCTGCAAGTCTTGGCCAAGAGAAAGTCTCGTGAAATTCAGTCTAAGCTGAAGGTACACATGCTCACTGCCTTTGCCATGCTAGCTGCTTCGCTCTGCATGTGTCCCCAGATCCAACTTAACCCACTGAACCAGCAGAGATGTCTATTGTCAAACCTTATGGCAGGTTCATACTTCTCTGTCAGGGTGTTGCATCACCTGCCTTGTAGGTCCTGCCATAGTTGACCTGCACCTCCTGGAATATGTGGACGCCACAAGCACTTTAACTGGTCAGATTAGTCTAGTTGAACGTTTTCTCCTACTTTTAGTAAAAAAAAATATTTTTTGTTTTTATTATTTGTAGACAAATTTACATGATAATGCATCAATGACATTATTATCAAATTCAAATCCAGTATTGAATCCAGTTATCTGAATCCTTTCAAACCCAGGAATCTTATGAGGTTTACCTTTCAATATTTTTAACTAAGGGCTAAAATAACTACAACTCAAAGATGTTTAATCACATTTTCTTGGCTGAGAAGGCAGAAACACCACAGTTTTCACAATCTGTACCTACAATTTGAAAATGAGATGGTCGATTAACAGCTGTAACCTACTGTACTTCAAGAGCTACTTTCTTCAAGTACTGAAGGTCCCGATTTAGAACCAATACGTTGCTTAGGTTAAACAGTTTTTTGTGTGTTTGTTTTTAAAGAAGATTATTTCTCTGAACTACAGGAACACCTGGTGCAGGGATATTACAGAGGGATGTGTTTTTTCACAAACAATCTCTGGCTGAGTACAGACACCAGCTGCAGAGCGCACATTAAACAGAGAACAGCCAAACTTTTCATCTTAGCAAGAAGGAATTAATGTTAATTATCTACAGCTGATTGAATCTGCCACTGGCCATGTCTGTCTTTTTAAATGGCCGCCTGGCATTATATGTTTGCTATGCTATTAATTATTAGATAGGAGATTCAATAGTGTCAGAGCTTAACAAATCTGGAGTGGAAATGGATCCGGCTATTGGACCCCATCCCTAAATGCATGACATATCCATGTAATGGTGTGGTGATGCCACAGTTCCTATATTAACATCTAAGACAGGACCACTGGAACACCTTGATGGAGAAGTAAAAACCCAGCTTACCAAGACTTAGGTACATGATTGTAATATCGTTACTGAGATAATGTTATCTAATAGGTGCGGGAATGTGGCGTGGCAGCCTCAGGCCTTGCAAACTCGTTATATCATCAGACATTTTCTTTGGTTGCTTGTGTGCTTTAAAGGTCTCATTCATTTGCTTTCTGTTGATATTTGAAGTCGTGTGGCGTTGCTCAGTATAAAAGCCAGGTTTTCTGACTGTGTGTTTGTGTATCATTATTTGTCGTTTATGTTAGAATGCATGGCAACACTGTTGATTTGTTTACAGAGTTCAAGAGGTTTGTGGCCTTGGAATTGCATGAGAATCAGTAGCTGGCATGGTTGACCTAAGCATGTACATGGCTGTAGTAATGCACATGAAGACCTACATACACACAAACAAGCAAGGAGCTTTTAATGAGCTCCTCATCCGTGAATTTCAGTTTTCTCCTTTGATACACTTCTGATCTCCACGTTCTCGCTCTTGAACATTTCCCTCAGTTCTTTATATCTTTTCTGTTATAGCACTTTTCTTGTGGTTTTACCGTACCCTGTAATAAAGGCTGTTTGTGACATCATTTTGCACCAAAGGCATTTAATTTGCTGCTCTCTAATAAACATTTGGAGATTTCCAGGTCGGTATATTTCCTGGTATGAATGTCAGCACTCAGCTTTAAGACGGCACAGATTAATAGGATGTAGCTTGTACTGTTAATGTAAGATGAATGTGTTTGAGCTTAGCTGTGTGGGATGAGGTAGGTTTGCAGCTTAGTCACTTCTAGCAGTTATGTCTAGTGAGCAAGGTGTTTTCCATTATTGCCTAACAGTGATTCTGTGACCTGCTTTCATTTTGAATGTACTGAAGTTAATTAATACCGTGTCTTTTCTGCCATAGGCCATGAACTTGGTAAGTTTTGGTTATACAACTACAGTTTTCTGCTTCAGGCTTTATGCTTTGTGGTGGGCATCACATTACTGCTAGTCCACAGTGCAGTTCCTCTGCCAGACTCAAAAATCTGCTCATTACTCTTTTGTTTTTAGTGGCTTTAGTTAAATACTGGTGATGGCTCCAGTTAGCTCTCCTAGCCTGCTAGCGTGGTGCCCCTCCTGCTTTGGCATCCCCCTGTATCTGCTTTGCACTCTGTCCTGTCTTCCCTCATTACTGCATCATGTTGAAGTAAGTTGGCTGGCTCGCTGTCTAAACTGGCCTTGAAGTTTTGCTGACACTGTAATAACCAACATTTTTTCAGGATGGGGCTTTTTCATTGTGTATGACTTTGTCTTTCTCATTCAGGACCAGGTATCCAAAGACAAGGCACTGCAGACAGTAGCCAACCTCTCATCAGCTCAGATTGTGTCTGCGAGTGTAATGAAACCCCAGACTCCCTTCCCTCCACCAGTCAGAGTGAGACACAAACACACAAGCGCACACACACATCTGTTTTTTTTTACCTTCTGGGTAAAAGTCTGAGTAATACTATCTGCCCTCTTTCCCTTCTTTCCTTTGTGTAGTTTTGGCCCGGCCCTGTGCCAGGACAGCCTGGACATTCTCAGGAGTAAGTATAACTGACAGATTAGTTGGTTTTGTTTGTTTAAAATTGGAGAAAGTTTTATGATTATGCCCGCACGGTTGCTCATTTTTGAGTGTCTCTTCTGTTTACAGCATTAAGCCCTTTGCACAGCCACCATACACTACACTACCAGCCCCTGTCCCTGCACCTATCAGTAAGTGTGAACACAAATTGACTGATTTGACTAATTTCTGTGATCATAGTCATGTTAATTGTGTTTTCCTGGTTTCAATGTTTGGCAGGTTATGAGCCCCTCCCACCCCCTCGCCCTGCAGCTATAGCAGCTCCTGTATGGCAAGACCGAACCATTGCCTCAGCAAAACTACGGCTCCTGGAGTACTCTGCTTTTATGGAGACCCAGAGAGACAGAGAGACGGTGCAGACATCCAGACATTTTTAATGAAAAGTCAACAATGTAAAAATTTTGACTCTCCCTTTTTCCTGTCTTTCTTACCAATCCTCCTTTCTTCCAACAGTACAAACACCTTTTTGTACACATTGGCCCATCGAACCCAAGCTACAACGACCCTGTTTTGGAGTCCATAGATGTGAGGCAGATTTACGACAAGTTCTCTGAGAAGAAAGGAGGCCTGAAGGAGCTGTATGAAAAAGGGCCGCACAATGCATTCTTCCTTGTCAAGTTCTGGGTCAGTACACAAAACTTAGAGTTCCCACTGAGACAAGATTTTTTTTTTTTTTTTTTTTTAATAACCTGGAATTTGAGAGGCGTGTTTGTGAATGTTCAGCGAATTTGACAAATTATAACAAGAATGCAGGGAATCATCTGGGAATGGTGCAATGATTGTATTCCATCTATTGCATCATAGATGGTTGTATATTACATTGCTGTTTTACAGTTTGAGGCTATACCCTACTACGCCACATGGGGGAAGCAAAGCTCAGGTGATGCTGAAGCAAGGGTTTAAACAGGAAAGTTCTTCATTAGTAGTTGCTTGTTAATAAAAAAAAATACAATAAAAATAATGATACTAATAATATTTTTATTTATATAGCACTTTTCTTAAGAAAGCTACAAAGTGCTTTACAAAAAAATAAAACCAAATAAAAGAGAAATGCCGAATAGCCTGAGCGTCGTATAAGTGTTAGGTATAAGTGTTAGGTATTTATTAAAATTTAATTTTGATAGGCAAGAAAACAAGAAATGCACTTTAAGTTCTTTTTTTGTGTTGCTTAAAGCATATAATTTGACCTACACATGTAGAATCACAGGAAAATACAAACATTTACTTGAGGTGGTGGCGTTTTCTGATTTTTCTCTACTCTTCTTTCTCTTTTCACTATTACTTTCTGTCTATTTTATGTGTGGTTGTTCCAGGCGGACCTGAGCAGTGACATTGAGGAGGGTTCTGGTGCCTTTTACGGTGTGAGCAGCCAGTACAGTGGAACAGAAAACATCACCATCAGTGTCTCAACAAAGGTCTGCTCCTTTGGTAAACAGGTGGTGGAGAAGGTTGAGGTGAGAAAATGAACCCAGTATTCTTTATATATATATGTATGTATATATATATATATATATATACACACATATACATACACACACACACACATATACATACACACACACACACACACACACACACACACACACACAGTATGTCATATCAGCCAGTATCAACATGAGTTTTAATTGTGACACATGTGTGTGGAATCCTCCCCATCCAGACAGAATATGCACATATGGAAGGAGGAAAGTACGTGTTCCGTATCCATCGTTCGCCCATGTGTGAATACATGATCAACTTCATCCATAAACTTAAACACCTGCCAGAGAAATACATGATGAACAGTGTACTGGAGAACTTCACCATACTACAGGTGTGTGTCTGTGTGTTGAGCTGAGCTGGGTTGACTTTATTTATTTATATTGCCATTACAACAAACATCATTAGTAACTTGCCTTGAGGAGCTGAGACGTAATACCAGCTCCCACAGGGCACTTCCTCAAAGAGGGGAGATATGGGGTAAAAATCATCTATAATGATGATCACAGCCTTTTGGTGAAGTCTAATCTGATAGAGGAGAGAGATGGGAGGCTGCGCAGCCTCAACTGTTGTCTCTAATGCATTTGTTTCAGCTGCACTCAGATTACCAAACCAAACGATGATAGAGAAAACCTGACCATAGCTTTCCTTGAAACTCCTTTTTAAAGTTAAAATACCATCCCTAATGAGGATCAGGTCCCTCTCCTGAAGTCTTTGAACTTATCTTAATGCTCACCAGATTACAGTTGATACTTCTCTCCTTTAAATTCTTTTACTTCTTTTATTTCTATTTCCCTCATCTCTATCTCTGGACTAGTGCTTGTTCACATATTATTGTCATTGTCATGTCATTATTTACCCCCCACTATATGTTCCTCTTCTCTTGTCCTTTGCTAGGTGGTGTCCAACAGAGAAACCCAGGAGACTCTGCTGTGCATCGCCTTTGTGTTTGAAGTATCCACTAGTGAACATGGAGCGCAGTACCATGTTTATCGACTAGTTAACGACTAGCAGCACGTTGCGTGCATGCAGAGACTTTCCACAGACTTTTTGATGCATAGAGCATAAACACTATTTCCAGCTCAAACACACAGAAACCCCACTCCTCTATTCTAAACGCACTCTTGTTTTAACAGACCAACAGTCCCACTGTAGTCACACCTGTTGTTTAATGTGTATGCATTTCCATAGCTGCAATCTAGGCCCACATCTGTCTACAACACCCCATGACTTAAAACACTAAAGCCACAAAAATGTCTCACCTTGTGAAACTGATTGTGCACACTCTCTCAATGTCAGGCTCAAAACGTCACAGTTCATTAGCCTTTTCTTTTTAAATGAGAAATTTAATTCACTGACAAATATGATGAAAAGGTCAAATAAAAGAGAAGAAAAACGTTTAGTTTAATATGGGATATTCTCCCATCACTTACAATGAGGATGCATCTGTGATGCATTAAAATGAATCATGAATTTCTAAGGAATTTTTCATGCATATGCATTTACATCATAGGTGTGACTGATGTGAGACGAGTTTGAATATAGGTTGGCAAACAAATCATTTAATCAGTGTTAATGTAACTCTGCCACAATGACTATTTCTTCTACAGTTTGTATTGTCTCTGTATGGTAGGAATTGAATGAGCCTATAATGGTGTATCTTCTATCACTGCTTTAAGTGGAGTTGTGATCTTCAGTTTGTTCAATCAAAACTTTTAAGGATCATATGACATAAAGAATGA
Source organism: Seriola dumerili (assembly GCF_002260705.1). NCBI lineage: Eukaryota > Metazoa > Chordata > Actinopteri > Carangiformes > Carangidae > Seriola > Seriola dumerili. Next base: position 7,484,728 of record NW_019174311.1, on the reverse strand, counting down.
GTGTGCCTCTTCTCAAAATATAATGCACTACATGTAAAGACATACAAGTCGTATTTATATTTGAAACACAGTGTCAAAGGTGTAAAGAGAGCCATTATTTTAGGTGTTTTTGTTCAAAGGTTTCCAGTGGTACGTGATGTGGAGGGAAAGATTTTGCTCAAATCTCAAGGAAGTGTTCAAAAGTTTGACTCACTTGTCTTTGGAAACAACAAAATGGTTCACAGTTTGAGATTCAGTTCACACTTGGGTGTCAGCAGCATTTTTGAATGAAAGAATTACCTTTACTGTTCATAGACACGATACTGTTTTTACTCTGACTGTGTGGGCTTGCTGCAGTATTTCTACCTCCACGTGAGTTGGGATAAGAATGTGCTTTGGTTCATAAAGCCTTAACCTGAGGAGCACTGATGTATAGGACGTGTACACTACACTTGCAATGGTACTGTTTTATAAGCCAAAACAAGGTAAAAAGACTCGTTTTTGTAAAGATGAACTTTGATCTTTTTTGTATTTTACCAGCACAGCTAGAAGTGTTACACTTAACATCATAAATGATGGGTGTTTCAGTTTTTTTTTTTCTTTTTTGATGTATGCAAAATGATGTCTGGTACACACCACACTAAGGTTACCCATAGTGCACTGGGGTAGATTTTTGCCTGACAACACTAACAAACTATCCAACTGACACTTGCTTTTTTTTTTTCTTTTGTTCTATGTAATGTTTTGGATTTCTGGTACACATGGCTACCAGCATTTTTTATGGTAAATCTTACTTGACACTATCACGCCCTCTCCTGGCAGGATAATTTTTAACCATGTGGAAAGTAATGACTTGTCTTTTGACTTTGTATCATGAAAGTAAGAGCCAGCTGGCTCAGTTTTAACATAACATCTTCATTTAATATTCATTGTGTGGTCGGCCAAAAGTGTTTTTATTTTATTATTTCTTTCCTGTCCGTGTACTCTGGTTGGCTGTGCCTCATCACTCCTTTGGTCAAGTCTGCTCAGTGAATTAAATCTGTGCCTTCATGCTGTACCAATAAAATCACAGTGTTTGCAGAATCATGTAGTCTTTAGTCTTGGTAGTAACAACTAGACAACTTTTTGAGAGAGGAAATCATCATTAATAAAATCTTTAAAAAAAAAAAAAGAAGAAGCTTTTAACTGTTAATACCCTTGTTAAATGAATTTCTAATACAATTTTTGCTAGATTTATAGTTTTAATTTTGCAATGCTCCTGTACAGTCACTTGTGTGTGTGTGTGTGTGTATACAACATTTAACACTGATGCATTGAAAGACATTTATCTAAATCAAGAAAAAACTCATAAGGTATTAAAGTGTCATTTTTGTACCTGTACTGTATAATTTGAACAAAAGTATCATAAAAAATACCCAGCCGAAATCCTAATTCCTAAATCTCGAGTAAGACCCCACGTCTATGATCTCAATTTAATTACTCTCACTTAGTCATTTTTACCATTCACCCTCCAAAGTTTTATACCAAAGATATTGCAGTTCTCATGTGGTCTGCCAGGTGGTGCTGTCGCCTCAATTTTATCACAGCATTGTAAGCGTGGATATGATCAGTTGGCAGTTGAGTGCCGTGTATCTGAAAATCTAAAGCACTATCACGTTCAGACTTCACCTTCTCCACATACATAATGCCCTCAGGCAATCAGTGTGCCTCTTCACTTGTCACTCACTCTCACAAAAATCATGTTTCCTTCAGTTACGTAACATTATTCATTTTACGTTTATATAACAGCCATGTGGTTGCACAGATGTTGGTGTGTACATGTAAAATCAAACAGTGCTATGAATGTTATGAAGAAACATTTCATTTGAGGGTTAGAGATACTCAAAAATGTTTCATCTCATCCAAGAAGCTCCTTCAGTTCTGTTATTGATGTTATGATTCGTTAATGTTGAGTAAGTTAAGTGCACATATCACATTTATGTTACTATAGATTATTCATATTGTGTGCTTGGTGATTTAAGATAAAATATTCCTTTCCTTTATTCCCACACTGGGGAAATTTGCTAAAATTTTCCAATGAGAAAGCTATACAATAAGCTTTTATACAGTGTGTGCACTATTCAAGGAGGGTAACCATGTTGCAGGGAGAAGTTACTTATTAGAAAAGCGATGGACAAATGATACCAGCTACATAGTATACATACCACTAATATGCTACTTCTTTAGGGCAGAGGTTGACATTTATCAGCAGCAAAGCTTCTGCTATCTCATCAGTCAAGATCACGTCAAATGTATTTTAACACAAGTTGCATACCTCCTCTTTGAGCCTCCAGAGGTGATAACGATACACTGTTGTATGTGTGTGTGTGTGTATGTGTGTGTGTGTGCGTGCATGCGCGTGCGCCTCTTAATCCACCTGAAAGCTCAACCCTTTTCAGGATCTTTCAAAATCATAAAATGTTCAGCACATCACATACGTGTTGGCAGCCTTCCAATGTGGACACGGCAAGGTTTAAGTGATAAGAGGTTTGACTTCACACACATTCCAGCAGCAGTCCACATTCTCTACATCCAAGCTGCATAGCAGTGGTGACCATGCGCACCTTTTGCTTGTGTTTTGAGCAGACTCGTGGACTAGACTTGTCCACATCGGCCACACTAGCATGTTAGTGTTCAATGTTACCTAGAACTGCAGTAAACATAGCAAAGCTTTAGAGCGATACTTGGATACTTAGAGATGTCCTCATTGTAACTTTGTCAAGGTTATAAACAACCTGTTCACTTCCAGGATTCCTCTCGCTATCTCTCACACACACACACACTCACACATTTTGTTTTGGACATTAGAGTTTTATCTGTCAATGAATGCTCCACTTACCAAAGCCATGTTACCAAAACTGTAAGTGGTGAACTGTGACTTGCACACAAAGCCCTCAGGCAGGGTGTGGTACTTAACTCCTCAGAGCAAGAATATAGCTAACATAGTTAACAGGTTGCTTGTGGCTGTGTCTCACCTTTAATCAGTAAACTATAGTCATGGCTTTTCTCATTCTTCTCTCATGAGTCTTTCTTTCTCTCTCTCTCTCTCTCTCTCAGATAAAAACTCTGGTAGGAATAAACCAAGAGGGACTGAGTTTATCTGCAACCACTTTGACATACTATACATGATCTCACACACACACAGAGACACACATAAAAGGTACATTACTCACATGGCATGTATTTATTAGCTTGGCAGAGTTGAGGTTAAGGTGTGGTGGGAAAATGTCGACTGAAGAAACGTAGCCAAAACAATCCGGTTATGCAGAGGGCATGTGCTCATATTATCTCTTTTTTCTCTCCTTTCTCTGTTCTCCCTGTCGCTCATCCCTTTCCTTTTCTTTCTGATTCCTCCCGTCTCCTTTGCTCTCTTCTCAAGTTGACTTACATTTGCTCATGCCCTGACCTGTCTCTCCTCTGTCCTCAACAATCAATTAGATTGTGCAAAGTCACCCATACTAATAGATGGAAACAAAACCTAGAATGAAAATAAACAAACTAAATGTTTGATATTTGTGTGTGGATTTGTATTTATGTATGTGGGTGCATGCATGCAGATGTTTTTGTGTGTTCATATAGGCGAGTCTTTTCTTTTTTCCTTGTTTTCATAAGTTTTTGCATGATTAGCTTATTAGACTATTTTTGTTTATGTAGCAAAATCAATAAAATATAAATCATTAAAAATGTATAAATAATAAAAAAGTTATAAATTTGTAACTCAAAATGTATCCCTACTAAGGCACCATAATACATCTATATATATATATATATATATATATATATATATTTCATTTTATTTTAGAAGCTCATCATCATGTTTTGTATGGAAAATATTAATCAGAAAAACTAGTAACTGTAGCTGTCAAATAAATACATTTGAGAAAGAGCGTGATATATGTTACAAGTATAGAATGGAAATTCTCTTGAGTAACCGAAATACTTAGTTACTCCCCTACTTTATAAACTTTGAAAATGTATGATTTCTTTCATTACATTGTACATGTCTGTTGTCATTGTCTATCTTCATTGTGTGGTCTATATAGTGACAGGTAGGAGGGGAACAGAGAGAAAAAGACATCCCACTATACCACAACAGTGTAACCTTAATTATTGTACACATTTGGATTATTTAAAATATAAGCTTACCATATAAATTTGTGTTGTTGGCTATATTAGTGTTGCAATCTTATTTGAGTTTATAATCTAATTTCATTATCAGTTGCAGTACTTATTATTTCATATACATAATTGGTAAGTGTAACATTTAATTAGGTTATTTACAACCCTTTTAGTGTGGAGCATTTTTGGTTTCCACCTGCCATTGCTCGCAGGGGGACAGGTGTGAATGTGGCAGTCTATGAGTTGCATATGTTGAGAACAGAGTAAAGTCGAGTCTGCTGTCTTGCCGTGTCGTTGGTGATTATAGAAGATTACTAAAAAGGAAATTGTTAGCGTGTTTGTCACCTACAGCCCAGAGAGACAGGCGGACGCTACCGGCCAAGAAATATGGGTTACAACAGTAAATGCTAGCTGCTCTATATTACACACTGTACACATAACTTCAATACATGAGTCTTTGCCTCGGCCCCTCCCTTCACTCCGCACCTGCATGTGAACACTCCTGGTCCCACCTCGACTGGGCGCGGTCCCGCGGGGTGGAGTTCACCGCTGCCGCTCTGGGAACACTAAGCCTATCTACATACTTGGCACATCCGCTGCATTCACTTCACTGAGTCTAGCCGCACTTCTCCTCTTCTGGTTCTGCACTTCGGGGTTTGTTTGTTTGTTTTCGCGGGAGAAACTGGTTTAATCGATCCGTTCACAGGAAGCGCACTGATCCGGGAAAATGATGGCTCCGGAGCCGCTGCGATCAGCTATGACCATCAGGTGCTCGGAGGACACGTCGCTCGCGCTGCCCTCCGACAACAAGCTGCGCTCTGGACAGCAGCGCGTGCTGGATCAGGTGCACACCATCAAGAGGGGCAAGTCCAAGCACGGGAAGAACGACCCGCTGTCCCCCTCTCCTACAAGTACGGAAAAAAAACTTTAAAACCTCACACTGTTAAGAATAATACCGCATTTTTTGGTTTAAGCTTCATATAGTGAATTACTTTTAACTATCAGTTGTAACACTATTATGTAACTAGTGTTTCCTGTGAACTCCACGAATTACCAAACTTATCCAGAGGTGGTAGTTGCATCCATCAAACAGGATGCTGTTTTTTCTTAATGTGGGAGAATAACCAGACTAAATATTAGATTTTTGTGTAGGTTGGTCAAATAGACTTTAGCCATACCACCGATGTAAAATGTAATCTCTGGCTGCTGGTGAACATCACTGTGACTGGTGTTAGTGTGAGCTTCAGCGTCAGCATTGAGAAACAATCCTGGTTATCCTGTGCGAGTCTGAGCTGTTTCTCCCTGTGAGAGAGGAATGCAGCCCACACACACTCATGCGCACACACACACACACACACACACACACACACACACACACACACACACACACACACACACGTACGCACACATTTTGAAAATTACGTTGAAGTCTTTCGAAACAACTCTGTTATTTGGCAATACTGCAAGAGGCGTTATAAAGATCCACCAAAACTGAGAAACCAAATATTTTTTATCGTGAAATGTGCGCAGCTCCTCCTCCACTTGAGTTGCAATGCAGTGCGTGGTTTTTATAGGGCAACAGGTAAACATATCAGTAGCCTTTGTTACTGTAGTAATTTGCAAAGTAGGCTATCTGTATTATGTTTTACGGTCTCACTGACACTGTCATTGTTTGAAGTGATTGTGAAATTTGTGGCACACATGATAAGGACACCTCTGGCGTGTTTAAAACTGACCTTCATCTAATGACTGCAACTTTTAGCAAAATGTAGTCCTTATAAGTGATGTAGAGGCAAACCAGGTAACAACCAAGTAAAGAAGTCCTTAACTTTAAACTGAAGAGTAAATACTTCACTTCAAAACAATAAATAGCTTCAAAATGAACTCTTTACAGTGAAAACTGAAATTGGTTTGTCCCTTTATGTCCATATTTATCATTCTGTCTTTTGTTATATAAACACCATTTCAGACAAACTAATTGCACTAAAGAAAACGCAAAGCTTCTAAAATTAATCTTAACACCTGGCTTGGAATAATATGCCCAGGGCAAATGTCAAGGAACCACAAAGCAGTAAACAAACACTGAATAATAAGGAAAACAGCCACAAGGTTAGAGCTGCACGCACCCCTCAGGTTATCCAGCTACTCTAAGCTTTAATATAAAAAAAACATGGTCATTGGAACATTATTCCTAGTTTATGTGACGCACACAGTAATATTTAATTATTTTGTTCAAACACTGCTGTTTTACGTACAATGTTGTCACAACAAAGATGATAAACTCGGACATTAGCTGGACACCAACTAAAATCGCCACTGTGGATTTTCCTCCTATTCTATTCCTATCTAGTCTGTCAGGTCAACCAAGTTACAAAAGGCATATTGTCTCTCTTATCTCGAGTGCTATCAAGCCACGCTTTCTGTGCAGAGCTCAAAGAGTTGAAGGTAGAGGAAAAAAGTCATTATGCTCAGCTAAAAACAAAAGGAGAGGGGGGTTGCATGCATGGTCAAAAGTCCATCAAGTTGGCCTTCAAGAAGAGTTTGTTCATCCGAATCAATCAGAATGCTCTTTTAGCTTTATTCTCTCACTTTCTGTTTAGCACAAGGGAGGGAAATGCACATATGATTCAGCTTTGCCTTCTTCAGTGTGCAAGATGAAACTACTTTCTGTCACAGAAATCGACTCTACAAAAACTAGTCTGTTAATTATCCCCAGTATCTGGTTCTCGGAAAGACATGCTGCTGTTGCATTTATTTGAGTGGCAGCAGAAGATTCAGAGGCAGATTTCTGAAAATCTCAGCATATAAAATTGAAACAATCTGCTTGGCTGCACAGAAAGCCAAGAGAAAAAACGTGGGCTTTTTTTCATGATCTAGGTGAACTGACCCTTTGGAAGACTTCTTCCTTTCCTGCACAGTTCACATATGTTCACGCTGATGATTATTCCATAGTTTTGACTGCGGTAATCCTGTAATGGTGAAGTGTCAGCCTTACTTTTGGCACAGAACAGCAATGAGCTTCACATTCACATGAATCATCCAACACAACAGACAGGCATAGGTGCTAAAACATGCTCCCAGGTAAACGGTGGATTTTCTTAAGCACACACACAACGTGACTGACATGATGTCATGTCTATCTCTCTGTCTGATTTAAGGATTGGCAGACATGTATATTGATTTTAAAGCCTGTAATATGTGTGTAAAGGTCTAAGGTATAAGGTCCTCTAAGCTGTGAAAATAGTTATAGAGCAAAATGATTTTACAATTGATGATGCTATCCACTAAAAGCTCAAATTACTAACCAATTCAATCATTGATTTTTAATCTGACAATATACATATATTTGATCAAATACTTTACAAATTAAAAAAAATCCATCAGTAAATCAATCCAATTAAACTGTATCAATCAATAACTGTAAAAAAAACTTTACCAATTTTTTTGCATAGACAAGGCCACCAAATTAAATGTACAGCATTAGCAAATGAAAAATAAATAAATGAGTTAATCAAATTGCAAATAATGATAAAAATCCACCTTTTAATTTTCCTTTTAAATACCTCTTAAATGTAACTGGATATTCATTTCTCTTTTTTTTTTAAATGTAGGTTTCATTGAATTCCAGATTTTTAATTTAGGTATCAAATATTTGAAATTAATCTAATACAGTTTATTTGACAATTTTGACAATTTGACAATTTAATTTGTTTTTAAATCCATTTTAAACTTGATTTCAATCAACCAGACTTAATTTGTGTAGCACTTTTTATACAATGTAACACAAAGAGCTCTACACAATAAAAGCATTAAGAACAGGAACTGATGGAACACTGTCATGAGTCGCATACATTTGCAACAAGGAAACACCAAAGAGGAAAAAAAAAAGAAAAAGATAAAAGACTAAACCAGAGGAGATGTAAGCCAGAAATAAAAGGCAGGATGTGATAAAGAAAGCAAACCTTAAGATAAAATAAAGATAAAACAATAAAATGACTTTGTCCAACATAAACCAGGGAAGCAGACTGTTTATCCAGTGGTACACACCTGAGTCAGTCTGATGTGTCTGTACTTGATGAATTTGGGTTGTGAGATTTCTATATATAATAATAAACGAATAATAAAACATTTTTAAAGGGCACAGTCCACACCGCTGCAAGTCTTTGGGAAGCAGAAATCACCATGAACATGTGGATGGATATTTTACAAACATAATAATTTACATCTCATAATAACGAATAGCAAAACTGAAAACACATTTTTAATCTGAACAAATATCAGTGTGATGGAATTTGTTGCCCATATAAAGCCAGCACAAACCCTCATGTTGTCTTGCCAGCTTGATCCTCAATGCAGGCTATTATCCTCCTTGGCATCGATCAAAAATAGGTGTGTTTCAATAGCTTTGTTTAATTTTTTTTTTCTGTCAGCCTGTCAGTCTTGCATTTTGTTTCTTTGTCTTACACGTCTTCTCTGTCAACAGGCCCGATACCGCAGAATTTGACATCATGCGTCGATTTTGGATCGTTCAAGTTTTCTCCGTCCAAAGCAAATGGCACCTTCAGCCGCACCAGCTCCACTATGTCATCGGGCTTCAACAAAACGGTATTTGTTTCTTTCTTGTAACAGCGCCATTCATTATTGTAGAGATAATGCAAGCAGAAACCCTTCTCCCGTTCACAGTCTCTGCATTACAGGACCAAATCTTACAATAAAGACATGGAAAGACAACAAAGTCTGCCTGTCAGTTCCTATAAAGGCTCACCAATGAACATGTTATGTCTTGTTTGTTCAATGCATACAAAGACCAAAGTGTAAAAATGACAGGTTGTACCACCTGGTGCATCAGGTTAACAGGAGCTGGTAGGCAGATTTTGTTACCTCTGGACAGAGCCAGGCGAGCTGTTTCCCCCCGGTTGCCAGTCTTCATGCTAAGCTAAGCTAACTGGCTTTTGGCTCCAGCTAGACGAGAGAGGGATCCATTTTCTCATCTAACTGTTGGCAAGACTCAAAATAAAATGATACCTCGCACCAACAAACAAGAGCTGGACAAGCTGTGGCTAATTTGCCTTATAATTAATGCACATGTGTTAATGACCCTTATGCAGTAATAACTCTGCTCTTGATCCACTTATGGAAGTGGGGAAATATGGTATTAAATAGTAAATATTTAAATTGATTACAGAACATTCTTATTATCTGAGCTCAGCTGTTACTTACACTTCAGTTCTTCTATAAAAAGGATCTGATGTCTTTTAGCCTTACAAATTAGCGAGCACTTAACCATGGAAATTTAAATATAATATCAATTGATGTTCATTTTGTCCAGTGAACCGAAGACGTTTTCAATTCTGTGACATTTGAAACCTTTTAAGTTTAAATACTGACCATTTTGGATTGACAACTACTCCACTACTGCTGCTGCCGCTGGTCAACGATGCCTAATGCGGCTTAAATATCTTGGTAGAGACACTTCAGCAACACCTTGACACTGTGAGGGAGATGTCCCTACTGTCCATACCCACCTCTACGCCCACAGGTGATTTATGACATTGTTCAGTAAAACATTATACCGAAATGTTGCTTGCCCCTGGCTCTCTTTGCCACGACTCAGACCCCCCAAAACCAGTAAGTTATTAATGTGTCTTCACCTCTTATGATCCTTGCCCTAGAAAACTAACAATTACCCTGAATCCATTTTCAATCGGTTTGATTTTATTTAAGTGTTGTGTTTGTGCATAGATGCAAGTGTGGATTTTGTGTGTGTGTGTGTGTGTGTGTGTGTGTGTGTGTGTGTGTGTGTGTGTGTGTGTGTGTGTGTGTGTGTGTGTGTGTGTGTGTGTGTGTGTGTGTATGTAGTAGTGCGACTGTGTGAATATAATGAACAGTTAACACAGCATGCTTTTGTATCTAGCAACCAGGTGTGCATGCAACTTCCTCATTTTTGGGGAATGGACAGATATTGTTTTTGAGTGTCATTCTTAATTTCAGTCTTCTCACTAAGAGTCAGAGAGAGTTCAGCTCATTTGTAGCCCTGGACTAATCCAAATTCCACACAGGATTAATGTTGACTTCATCAGTGTGGTTTTGTGTGTGTGCGTGTGTCTGTGTGCGTGTGTGTATGTGTGTATGTGTATATGTGTGTGTGCGTGACTGTGGGTTAGCCTGGCCTGACCTACTGACAGTGAGTTGAGGCATGTCTAGGGAGTGTGGTGATGAAGGTTCTTTATCACCACACACCACTGTATGCGCATCTGTCACCTCCTGTTTTTATTATGTGCATGTTGATTCTGTCACCTTATCTAAATTCCACGGGCAAAAATGAATACGTGGGTGGCATTGCAGAGCTAGTGACCACAAATCAGCCAATTCAGTTTCTGTCTGTTAGTTAGTGGCATCAGAAGATTTCTGCTTGCTTTTGTGGACGTGAAGTTCCGGGTTTTCCAGGCAGAATAATGACTGACAGTTTAACTGATGCACACCAAACTGTAAGCAATCCAATCATATTTTTGCAGTGCTGCAGTTTTTAGCTGCTGACATTGCTTGATCATAAATCGAAACAAAAAGCTCCATGTTTGATGAGTTGATGTTTTGTTTTTTTTACCTTTAATAATGGTTGCCATGTGCTGTCAGTGTGCCTTCTACCTATTGCTTCACCATTAGCTCAATAATCATCAATCATAATCTCAGTTACATTTTCTGCATCATTGTCGTTAGTATATTTTAGTGTTTTTATCTAAATGTATGTTATCAGACAGAAACCTCATCCTGCTTCTCTGTGCTGCTTCTATTTGCTCAGCAGAATTTGCACATGTATTAAAGGTCCCGGTGGCTCAGTCCGTCCTTATCCAAATGAAGGGAACTTGCAGCGCCTGCAGAGTAAACACGCTGTCAGTTCTTATCAAACATATTGTTGACAGATCTCTCCTCCGTCATGCTTTTGCTGCTAAGTAACAGGGCTTGTGCATAGATGGTAACTGAGCAACCAGTCCACTTTGAAACAGGAAAGAGAGTTGGTAGACAGAGCGAGAACGAGGCAGTTTAGTGGCTATCCCCTTCCTGACAAATTCTGCAAATCAAAATGTCAACATGTCAGCTGCATTGATTAACTGTGAAAAAATTCTCGCGAGTTGGTAATCTTTGATGTTCGTGATTTCTGGGTGAGGGGAAAGGGCCGTTTTTTTCCTTTCATTGTCTCAATGGTGCACACCACTTCCTCTTTACTAACGTCCAATGTGCTCAAAGAACGGTGGGAATGTTTTTTCTCTTCCAGAAATGTCACATTTCACACTGTAATTTTTCAAAAAACCAATAGAGACAAACTTTTAATTGCAAGAATGACTAATCCCTAAAACAGTGACAAGACATGTTCTGTCATTGTGCTCAAGCTCCAGCGGTGCCAAGTTGCTTTCTTGGTTATTGTGTGGCAAAGCTTGAATAGTGTGTTTTGTAAAGACTTTCACTCTCTCTCTCTCTCTCTCTCTCTCTCTCTCTCTCTCTCTCTCTCACACACACACACACACACACACACACACACACACACACACACACACACACACACACAAAGCCAAAAAATTAAAGTAAACATAGAATAACAGTGCATAATTACAGGAGATTAAGTAGTTTAGTGACACCAGGATTGTGAACGTTAATGAGTGCTGTGTCTGACTTACACACAAAGCCCCTCTGTGAGAAACTGCTCGACTGCGCCAGCAGTCTTACAATGCACACAGCTTCAATGAGTCAGTCTCCAATGACAGATATTGCGTTACCTTGGTTTGTGTGATCGTTTAATGGATTCTGCTGCCATCGACATAAAGTGAGAAGGAAGGAAAAGAGGTATGCAGGCTTTGTGCCAGGTTAAATTCCTCTGTATTGGTTAACAGGGAGATGTCTTTGAAAACTGCTCTTGTAGAAAGTGGGTTACTCACTTTCCTTTTTTTTTCTGACCCTGAATGTTGCTACAGGGAAAACTTAAGGTTATACAGTGTTTTCAGGCTACAGCTAAGCTACAGTTTTCCACGACCGGCTGCTGTGGACTTCTTACAATGTGTCATGTGTGTATTTTTCAAACTAACCTAGATAAAGTGCTGCGTAAGCCCTGCCGTTTTAAAAACCAATCATCCTCTGGAGAGCCCTGGATGAAATGTTTTATGGAAGTAAATCTCATGATGCCACGCTTTCTTTCTTTTTAGATAAACACTCAGAGGAGTCGCACTCTGTCCACTAAAACCGTGGGACCTTTCAGCGCGTCGGGCACATGGGAGCAGCAAATCCAAGGCTCCAACTGGCCGAAGAGTCCCAATGGGCTGAAACCCAGTCGCAGTGACCCCACCTTGGCTCCTCCATTTTCTCCTGCCCCTGCACCTGTCATGGTGATCACTGATTCTTATTCTCTTCTAACCTGAATTGCCACTGAAATACCTAAACATATTATGCAAAATGTGTGTAAACCAAAAAAACATCGCAAGTAGCCCACAGTACCAAATGAGCATCGTAAACTGCTTTTTGTTTAGAGAGCCAAGGGGCAGTCATTCCATAGCCAGCACGCCATCCAGACTCGAGTCAATAGACACAGCACCTACTCCTTGACCAACGGCACTCAGATGACCAACAGCCAGACACGCATCGTCCGGCCGCCCTCTGCCCAGTCCCACACTGAGGGCAAGATGGGAACCATCAAAATAACTAAGAAAGCGCTTCAGCAGACAGCGTGAGTTCACCTGGCTCCTTAGACGCTCATTTTTCGTATCAGAAACATTTTCCCAAACTAAATTCGATCCATTGCTGTTTACTGAACTGGTGATTAATTAAGTGTCTGATTTCTTCTTCTCTAGGGTGAACAGTGGGATAAACGTGTCAGACGTGACCCTAAAGGAGGCTGTAGAGTACCTGTCTCACCCCGAGGAGAAATTCCAGCAGTTTGGGGCCACCTTCATCCAACACACCACCTTCAATGAGGAGCGTGCCAAACAGGAGGTCTGAGCGCACGTACATTTAAACTTACTGTTAAAGCTTCTAGTGGAGACTTGCACACATGCACTGCGGTGTTGTTTTCACACCGCATTTGTGCGGGGATAGTCTTGTACCGTAGACATACAAGCAGGGGAGCGCTCTGTGAGGACCTTTGTGTAACCTGCCTTGAGGGAAAGGGAGGAGAAAGCGTTTATCATTGTGCTTGGCTGATAATTTTGTTTGTAATTTACACTGCTGTCAATATAATGCCACGCCTGTAAAGTCTCCTCACCCGTTCCCTCCACGTCTCTGTGTCGTAGGTCTTCCAACTGGAGGGTATCCCCGCTCTGGTGACCCTGCTGCGGAGCCCCAACCCAGCGGTGAGCCAGGCTTCTGCCGGGGCTCTGAGGAACCTGGTGTTTAAGGACAAGAACAACAAGCTGGAGGTTCAACACTGCGGTGGTATAGCTAAGGCCCTGCAGCTCCTAAAGGAGACCGACTCTACTGATACTCAGAAACAAATCACAGGTAGGACATTTCATTGAGACGGGACCTCAAAATGTTGGCTGAAAGTGAGACATGGTGGGGTTTTAATCCTGGGTTAGAATATCAAACATATTCCCTATCCCTAAAACCTACAGAAAAAAATGTCACATACACTGAGCAAGAACATGAGCTTCACAACATTATGCTTTTCTTTATTTATTCATATTGTTTTTTAGTAAAGATTGCAAATTAAATACATCAGCGAACATAACAGAACAGATCAGGTCACCAGGGGCAATAGATAAGGGTGTACACAACACAGGTTGGCTTGCTTTATCTTAAGGGTTACTTTCCCAATTTTCACATGGAAAACAAGTATACACACAAAGCTCTTTACCCAGAGTTCATCAATTCAAGTCCTATACACTTTAAAAAAGAGAAAAATAAAGTAGAGTAAAATGAAATAGAAAGAAAAAGACAATAATAAAGGGAAGTAGGGTGTTAAAATAAGCACATTTCAAGTTTACTAGAGTTTCTTACAGTCTCCAACGGTATTTCAATTGTTGCATTTACTAGTAGAGAAGGGAGAATAAATCAAGTAGTCCTAATAATGATGCCAGTGAGAACATTGAAAAATGGGGGTTGAATAAACCACATAGTGTATGTAAAAACTAAGAAAAGCCTAGCACTAATATTCTCCCGTACTGTAGCATATCCATAATCATGTGCAAAAACCATTTTGTCCAGTATTTTATAAATTTAATAAAACAGTCTTGAAGGAAAAGTCAGTTAGTCACAACATCTTTTTAGGAACATATTCAAACACCAAAGGAAACTACATGATGCATGGATGAAATGACTGATTTTTTTAATTACTCGTACTTGAATTCTTCTTGCAATATTGTAGGCCTGCTGTGGAACCTGTCCTCCAGCGATGAGCTGAAGGAAGAACTCACAGTGACGGCGCTGCCCGCTCTGACTGAGAATGTGGTGGTGCCGTTCACCGGCTGGTCAGACAACAGCACCAACAACAACATACACCCTGACGTCTTCTACAGTGCCACAGGGTGCCTGCGGTGAGAACATTTCATTAGGATCAGTGTCGCCAGTCTCTACCCTTTTTAGATGGGTGATATTCAAGACCCACAATCTATACTGATAATCCCCAATACATTTTATTAGATAGAGCAACATTCTTCTGTATAATCTCGATGACAATCAACTATTAGTCGTTTGCCAGAAAAGTAATCAGCAACCATTTCCGTAATCATTTTTTTTTTAAGCAAAGCTTCTCCAAGGTGAACTTGTGATCTTGGTCGGACAAAACAAGACATTTGCAGACATCACCAGGAACACTGATGGGCATTTTTCAATCGTTTTACAGATGAAATGATTCATCAGTTAAACACTGGTAAATTAATCAATGTAAAATGTAAGATAATGAAAAACGCGTTGGAGCCTCTCAGTGCAGTGAGCAGCTCTTTTGTTTGGTTTCTGCCTTCAGTTTGAGTCTTCTGATCCGGCACCTGTAAAAATCATTTATGTCGTTCTGATGCTAAACACCTAAACTGAAGGACCACGTGTGTTTAATACACATATAATATTAGTGCGTATTAAAACAAAAGTTACAATTGCACCAACTGAATACTGGCAAGGTAAAAATCCTGCCTTGGGAATTTCTGCGCCCCACATTGCCTGATCAACATGATCAAGTTTGCTTACAGGGTGTGACGGACAGTGCAATTTGCCTGTTGAGGCACATGCAGTTGAAATGAAATGAATGACTGAACGATGTGTGTAGGAACCTGAGCTGTGCCAAGAAGAGGGAGAGGCAAGCAATGAGAGACTGCCCTGGCCTCATCGACTCCCTCATGAGTTACGTTCAGTCGTGTGTGGCAGAGGAAAACCCAGATGACAAGGTACACCTCTGAACCCACTGCTGCAGCATCATCTTCAGTTTACTTGAAATGTTTTTCTGATGTTATCTATTTTACCTCCACACCCCTGTATACCACCACCACCATCATCATCATCACTATCATCATCACTGTCAGTAATGACACACAATGTCAGATAGAGTTGAAACAATGAATCGGTGAATCGATAAGTCAATCAGCAGCTATTTTGATGATCAAGTTAGTGGGCTAAAGGAGATTGTGACAGGTATTTTTTTTCACTATTTTTAGATATTTTACAGAATGATTAATCAGTTCATAGAGTTTTTTAATAGAAATGTTTGTTTATTATTCCACACTTTGGGTTTTCTGGCTCACTGCATTGTCGTTTTTGTCCACATTGTCCCTCTAACCCTGAGTTGTGGATGTGTGAGCAGAGCAGAGAACAGCTGTGTTTGGATTCGAGCATGCTGACTAAAACTAGTTTACTCATAGTTCCTGTAAATCATGTCTCATGTGTCTCTCACAGCATGTGTTCAGCCCAGATGCTAAGTATCGCTATAAGCACAAGTACACACACATACACTACAAATACAAATACACACACGTCCCCTTGAACGTTATGTATGCACACCGACGATGCTCCCACATTCTGCACGTCCATAAACACACTACACATGAATAAGCAGGTAAATACCAGCATGTGTGCGGACTTAGTTTGCTTGGATGCGTACCCACTCATTTGTGGAAGTTTTGGGTGTGGATCTGTGCTTGATTCCAGGTCTGTGCTGGCGCTGTTTACAGAGGCTTCTTTTAATGACGCAGTAGAGTATGACTGGTGTTGTATGGCTTCGTGTTGTCTGTGTGAGAGACAGAGAGAGAATATATTTTGCTTATTGGTCGGCTCTGTGACGGCGAGACATCAGCTTCTGGTAGTGAGCTCTAACTGGAATCCCTGTTCACTTTGTGCTTGTTGATGCTAAAATAGCTTTAGTCACATTTACTGTGTATGCGTCATTGTGTTTCACTGGCTTCTTGATTAAGGATCATTTTATCTCATTAACTGAACCTACCTCAATTAATCTCATTCATTTTGGTCAAGTTAATGTTTCTGCTGTATGTCCAGAGCAATTAATCCATTTCCTGTTAAATGAACATACTAGCTGAACCTGTCAGCTGTTTGCCTAATCAATTGGATCTATGAAAGGGAACTTCCAACCTGGGTGTTACTCTAATGTATTTTTGTTCATTGGTATGATTATATTCTACTCACTGCCTCTGTTGTAGGGATTTGGTGACACGCAGAGTTTGTATTTTTCCTTCCCCTTCCTCCAAACATAGGACAAATAACCACATATGGAGTCTTCCTTTATCATGATAGTGGTAGACAATGAGAAGTGGATGGTGTGTCATTTTATTTATTTATTTTTTTTCTTATGATTTTTCAAATCTTTGCATTTGCTATTATTTCTCTTCAAACACACAAATGTGCATAAGTGTGGCAGGTAAGACAGAAACCAGATCATCTGTGCTGTGGAGCTATTAGTGAAAATGGCGATGAGAAGATTAACAGCGTAGTTAATGACTGCTCCTGTCGTCTCCTCTAGTCTGTGGAGAACTGCGCATGCATCCTCCATAACTTGACCTACCAACTGGAGTCGGAGGCCCCTGGGTGCTTCAGCAACTACTACCCTCGGACAGACGACGAGTCTGGGGGTAGGAAAAGCCCCACAGTTGGATGCTTCAGCCCCAAGAGCAGCAAGGCTCAAAAGCAGGTGGGAATCAGCCATGACACACCCCCATCTGTGTTTGTTGGCTAAATCATAGCAGGCCCTTTAATCCAAGCACCACTTCCATTCTTCCTGTCTTCCTCCCTCTTCAGTATATGTTTGACATGGATCGGGCAGTGCTTGAGGACAGTACCCCATCAGGTCAAAAGTGGTTGTGCCATCCCAAAGCCATGCAGACCTACCTGTCTCTGCTGGGCTCGTCCAAGAAAGACTCCACCCTGGAGGCTTGCTGTGGTGCCCTGCAGAACCTCACTGCCAACAAAGGACTGGTGAGTGCAAAAAATGGACACTCGGGATTATCTCAGGTTGATTTAGGAGAGGAGTAAATTAACAGAAACCGAGCGGTGGTAGGATTACTGATACAACGGCGCTATTCACAAGATGAACAAACTTGTTTTGTGGGAAAGGGTGGAGGTTTGTCTCTGCGGATTCAGAGGTAATTAGAGAAAGAAAAGAACTTTGAAAAAGGGAAAGTGGGAGGCATGAGTTGTCAGATAATTGCAAAGTCAGCTCAACTGGATTTCACAATGCGAATACAGGATAAATATGGCCTGCTACAGCTGATGTCTTTTCCTCCCTCTGTCCTTTGTGTGTTGTGCTGTTTTTTTTTTTTTGTCGCAGGGGTCCTCAGCCATGAGCCAGATCCTGGTTCAGAAATTTGGTGCTCTGCTGCACATGACCCCTCTGTTAAAGTCACAGAACTCTGGCCTGCAGAAGACCGCCATGTCCCTGCTGAATAACATGTCTCGGACCAGCAGTGTGCAGACCTCCATGGGTGAGGAGAAGCATGAGATGTTGATAGCGCCCGTCACCTCTGTTGCAGCTGCATGAATGTGGTTTTAATCTAAATACATCTGACTTACTGTTTCCTTCGTCTTCTCTGCAGCAAAGCAGATTCTGCCTGAGCTCACAGGCCTCCTCTCCTCTGGCCCCCGGGAAATGGGAAAAAGTGATGACACTATAGCGGCAGCTTGTAGCACAGTACGGACTCTGATGATGGCGGACACCGAGGTCAGCAAGAAGGTCATTAATAATGAACTGGTGACATCGCTGGCTGACCTCAGTGAGAATGGGTGAGTTTTCAGTTACTCATCTCTGTGTGGGAGATTTGGCTTTCGTAGCTGTGACAAACTTAAATGCTTTTCCCTGACATATTTTGAACTGCCTATGATTTTGAAATGATCTATGAAAAACTTGCATTGATTCATTTCTCTTGTGGTATTTTTGCATGCAGATAGTTTTGGGTGTTATCTGCTCAAGTTTTGAGATCTGTCTTAGATTTTTCCTCTAACATCATGCAGAACGAACAAAAACAAACATTTAAAATATCAACAGCGAGTCCTCTTCCCACAAACAATCTTCCTCTACTCTGGATAAAGTGACCGTCAATAGTTAAAAGTGAGGAAGAGGCAAAATTAAATCTGAAAAGATACGTTGCTGTTGGATCTTTGAAAAATATCTTTTCACTGCTCTTAACATTAAAAAACAAAATTACATTTACCTCCACTGTGTTTATATGACTGTGGAGATCTCAGAGACCCATATCTCAAAACTAAAACCAAAACTGGCGCCATGGCAAGAGACCGCTGAAGCTGTAAACAGCTTCAAAATCTTCACAAATAAAGATCTGGCACAATGGCGTTCTTCTCTTTTTACATTGAATATACGGGTAATCTAATCTACACTCACCTCTGCAACTGCAGCCATTGTGGAAAGTTTATTTTAGCACAAACACAATCTCTCAGTCCACTTTTGTGTTCAAAGGCACTAAAATACCAGCAGTACAGGTGATATCTTAAATGTCTGAATTGCTTCTTTTGATGTCAATCCTTTCTTTTTTTCTATCTGTTCTTGTTTTGCTTCTGTCTCATCTCGTGCTGCTTACTTGTGCCCTTTCCTAATGTCCTCTGCCCTTCTGTCCCAGATCTTTCCCTAAAGGCAGCAAAGCAGCCGCATTGCTGCTCTACAGCTTATGGAATGAGAAGAATTTGCAAGGCACTGCGAAAAAGGTAAATTAGACAGAGGTGAAATGTATGGTTGACCTATGGGTACAATTCTTAATACATACTAAGGCAGTCACTCCACAAACCTATTGTGCTTGTGTGTCATGTTGAAGCCGAGCACATACTCGCACTGCCTTGTACGAGCAGCGGGAGGGCCCAGCTGAAATGGGCGGGTGTTTATTATTACTCCTCTGGCTCACACACTTTCCCTTCCCTCCTGCCACACCCAAGAGTTCAGTGAATACAGGAACAGTCACACTGGAATCCTAGCAGACTGGTTTTTAGGTGCTCGCTGTCTATTACGGGAGGAGTAAGACGTGGAAATTTGAAGAGAGATAAAGAGAGGAGGTCAAAACAGTGAGAGTCAGTGGTGGGCAGGGTGGTGCATAGACAGAATACATGAAACGTTTCCTTGAAATGAGTGTATGAGTGTATGAGTATGAGCGAGTATGCTTATCCTATGAGCAGTAACAATGCTTATAGATGTTATGAACAGAAGCAGAGCTGGGAAAAGAGGGAAAACACTGGTTTTCACACTGCCATAATTCACCCAAGGCTCCTCTGAGCTCAGTACTCTTCCTCTCACAGCCAGTGCGGGGTTGCATTGTATGTGTGTGTGTGTGTGTGTGTGTGTGTGTGTGTGTTTGTGTGCGCTTGCATCTGTGTGACACCTTTCACTAATTTTCTTCAACTTTTCTTAAAACTTTTTGCTCCACAGCTGGGATTGGCCAAGTCGCTTTTTGTCAATGACAACACCACAGCACAGTACAAGCAAATGATCGATTGAGTGCGACGGACGAGTGGCACCACACAGCCTTAGAGGTAGGACTGGTTTCTGGATGCTTGTAGTTGTATGTATTTATGATTTAAAGGCTCAGTGGGGCCAGAATGAGCAGAATTTCTATCAAAGGGATTAAAACTTTTTTTTTTCTCTTTTCTCTCTTCCTCTTTTCCTCCATGTGCTCAGGTGTGTACTTGCAGATGGAAACCAGCATGTTTAGACACTGTGGTGGCCACACCCTTGCAGCACGGAGAGTAAAATCCTTCAAATAATGGCCTTGCTAAAAGATCCTATCATTTTGAGTCAATCATACAGTATATTGTACATACAATAGAGAAAAGAAAGATTTCCTTGTAATTCTGCGGTGTTGTATGTATTTAAATTGGATATGCTTCTGTCTTTGTATATAAATGGGTGAGTGTGTTTATGGTAGGTTAAGTGTGCGTATGCTGAAACCCACTTCTTGCAGCTTGTGAGCCACAATACACCAGACAATGTTATCTGCAGTGAAATGTTACTCAAAACATGCAGTGATTATTCAGATTTAGGAATGGCATCTCTATCAAATGTGTCCGTCTACAGGCTACAAAATAAAATATCTATTGTGGCCTTGAGGACTTATCAGCTGAAAATGAAAGTAATAAGAAAAATGTTAAAAAAAACAAAAAACAAAACAAAAAAAAAACAAACTGTTGCTATGAGATGAAATCTTGTACATCCAAAGAGTGTGCTCTGTAGGTATTAAGTAAAAAAAATAACAACATTTTTAAAAATCAGTTTGTTTGTTTTTTTTGGTTTGTAATGGGTTTCTTTTTAATTTGCTTTTTTTTTTTTGAATAGGTTGAATATGGTTTAGTATGGTGAATGTGCCAACAGTATGTAAAAGACTGAGCAAGCACTCACTTCAATAAAGACTAAGCACTTGGATTTGCAAGGTTTCCATACAAAAGCAAAGAAATGCTACATTTTTAACGTTTAATGCAGTTGATTGGATTTTTTTGTTACTTCTTTCTGTCGCCTGTTTCATTAAAAATGAGCATAGCAGCTAGCGCCTCAATAGTTAAATGAATGGTTTGACATTTTGAGAAACACAGCACTATTTTGCTTTCCTGCCTGGAGTAAGATGAGAAGATCGATACCGCTCTCATGTCTGCACAGAAGCTACAGTGAGCAGCTGGTTAGCTTAGCTTAGCACAAAGACTGGAAACAGGGGGGAACAGCTAGCCTGGCTCTGTCCAAAGGTAATAAAATCCACCTACCAGCAACAGAGCTTGCTAACTAACATGTTATGTTTGTTTTATCCGTACAAAAAGCAAAGTGTCAAAAGAACACTTTGTGGTTTTACAGAGGTTCAGTTTTTTGTGCAGCTTAAACAAACAAGTACGTTGCCTTTGGTCAGAGGCAGGCGAGCTGTTTCCTCGTTTTTCCAGTCTTTGTGGTAAGCTAAGCACGTGCTGATGAAGCTTCTCATTCGGTATCAATTTGCTCATCTAAATCTCTGCAAGAAACAGTAATAATAAACGTATTTCTCAAAATGCCAAACTGTTTCTTTAAAGTGGAGTACTAAGCGCCTTGTTCTATTACATTGCTTTGTATTAACTTACCTATTGAAATTTACAGATTCAGTTGTGTAGTGTTTGTTTTTTTCCCTTGTTTCACATTGTTTGTTTTCTTGCATAAACTAAGGAATTGGAGACAGAGGGGTTTGGAATTTAATTCATGACATGTAACAGCTTTTCAGCTTGATTAGCTATGTGTAGAAAACCCTATGAGTCACATTTGAAATTCTTTGACAGATGACATAGCCACACGGTCAGTGTTAGCTGCTGGCTGCACACTGAGACTCTTATAAGTGGTCTTTGATCTAACTCAACAGGCTGTGCCCTCGTCTAAGATCTTTATGACAGTCTCAGGGTAGAAGCTACTTATACATTACATTTTTACGTTTTTGAAAACCCAGCATTGCAAATTGCTAAAGCGCAGAGAGTTGGCAACTGTGGGGATTCCCCACAGTCCCACAGTGCACTGCGCGGGACTGTTTTTATCCGAGACACACAGTCATGCAGAGGTTCATTTGCCTCGGGAAAGACTGATGTCAGTATTGCTTTGAATGTATTTGTGGAGAAATGTATGTAGACGTATAATTAGGAGCATTCCCTGTCACTCAGTCTATTTGTAGAATAAATAACATATATGCATGTACGTTGTGGTCTTTTCTTCAACAAGCAACTAAAGTAATTCAGTGTGATAACAGAAAGTTCATACTATGTGCATATTTGACATTAACACAGTACGAGCCATGTGGGAAGATACTGGAATCTGTGTTCATCATTTCTCCTAAACTTCTTGAACTAATCAGCAGGGTTTCTGCGGTGTTTGTGTGTGCATGCCGTTCCCTGACTAAGAAAAAAGCTATGAAAACAAAATGAGAAGCCTCGCGGCTCCATTTTCTAAATCGTGTTTGAGGGTCTGACTCAAGCAGGTTTGGTGAGATTTAAATCCCAAAGGCCGATTTTTTTTTTTGAATGTGCTTTTCACAGCTTGCACTCTCTTCACACGAAAGTACATTAATCATTAGTTTCAGTTATTCACAACGTACTGAAAATGTTGCGTTCTGCATGATTTATATTTTTAAATTTATATTTTTACCCTATTTTTATCCTGTTCCTCTCAGCTATAGTTGAGCGGTTTCCTGGACAAACACGTTTGTTATTCGGTGACAGAATCGTCAGCTTTTTGTTTCTTCACATCGTCTGTTTATCATCAACGCAACACAACCAAATCAATCTGTTCTGTTTAAGTTGTTTGACAGGTGATGAAATGTAGCGAGACAAACGGCAGAGACAGTTTACTAGCTCACTAATCACTGTCTCCAAGAAATAAACCACAATGCAAAAACAAGGAAATCCCCAGTGCCTCATACTATTCTAGAGACAGCTAATACATTTGTATTCTTTCATTAATGCAAATCACTTTGAAGCAGAAGTATTCTGTGTTTAATTTAGATTAATTTAGGATATATTGGATTTACAACTTCTCCCTCCCCTGAGTGATAGAATACTGACAAGAGCTACAGCAACTCCACCCTATGACCAGGTTTGTGTGCATCTTTAATTATAGTGTGTCTAATTAACTGAGATATGTTCGTATGTTGGGAAAAGTCTCACAACAAATTCATCAATCATATAAAACCACTGAATGGAATACTTGTTTCATTACAAGTTGTAACCTTTCCAGCATATTTACCGTCACATCCCATCCACACGAGCGACTTAACTGGTATTTCATTTTCTGTATATGCGTGTCTGATCAGAACCAAGGATGTTGTCACATAAATTCACTTTGAGATGAGTTTTCTGATACAATAGAAGTTGGAAGAGGGATATCTTTTTTCATAATGAGGGTTTTCCCACCTGGATTACGAGAAATGATTCATCCTCTTTCAGATCTCTGCGCGTGTGTATATATGTGTGTATTTGTATACGTGCGTGTGGGTGCGTGTTAGGAGGAGGTCTGGGCGTTGGCCCAAGGAGCATCACATCAGTCACAGTCGTGTCAGAGCCTGTCTATGAGCAGGATGATGTCTCTTCCTGTCTTGGCTTTAGGCTGTCTGCATTCACGTCTTGAATGTACTTCAGAATGATTTCACTCAGTAAACAAACACATGCACCTGCACTAAAAGGCCTGACAGAGTAAGAAGCAAGTGATCAAACTGAGATGGTTTTATTTACACCATTAAATACAGAATATCTAATCATTCAAAGGATGGGGAGAAAAAAAGAGGAAAAAAAGAGTGAGAAGAAGCTGGATAACTGGCTATAATCTGTACTGCAGGTTGTGGTTTAGGGAGATGGGTGGGACAAGGGTTTGACGCAATGGCTGTAGGACAGGGCTGATGGTGACACTGCTCACTCAGCATTTCAGCATCTATTTCCTTAGGCCTCTCTTGCTCCTCTTTGATCTGTTGAAAATAAAATAAGGGTCACATGAGGCAGACATCAGGCTTACTTGTTTCATCACAAAAAGCAATGAGAAAGCTGACATTTTCAGGTTGCAGAATCCTCTACAATCCATTCCAAAAATAACAAAGCAAACAGCACATGGCGAGAGACATACACAGCTGCTGCAGAGCTCCTTTAGTGTGTCTGCAACAGGTGTGACAGATGACCTGCCTGCCTCGCTGCCACACCCAGCTATTCAGCCAGCTCACCCAGCTGAAGTAACAGTGCCTGGGGGGGGTGGGGTGGTCATGAGCTTTTGAGGAGAGGAGAGGAGAGCTGGGCCGTGACAGGGAGGGGACAGGGTGGGGTGCTTGCCTGGCCTCAAAATGCCTATCAATTAAAAATGAGTGTTCAAAGGGCGGCTGCAGATCCACTGTGACAGCAAATGCATAGAAGCACCTGATGGTATTCCCTCAACACAACCATATGAAAAAGGACTTTTGCAGTTGCATGTTGTAATCAGTTATAGTTTCTTTACAGCTTAATTGTGACTCTATTACATGTATTCTGTATTGTTAGAACTTGAATTACAAGCCATAATTACTGTTTTTTGTCAACTAGCCTTGCAAGGTTACTTAAACCTTTAAAAAGCAGGCCTGTGCCTGAAACTCTGACATTTGTGCAAAATTTGGCAGTTTGACTTCAGGCAAAAATACAAACTTCACAAAATATTAACCAGCCTTACAAGTCTGGTTCATTAGCCTAACCTTAAAGGCATGGCCGCGGGAGCTAGAATATATATAACTTAAGTTATTACTAACTAAACATATAACTAAAGACTATAATAACTTAAGTTAATTGCCATGTGTTTGGTATGTGCATTGTAATGGGCACTTCGTTTTCTTCTTTAGAGGCTTGCTTTAGCAGCGTCTGCCTGTGTCATGACTGTCACCAGTTAACATGGATGTGTCATCTGAACTTTATACAGCATTAAAATGTGTGACACAGTAAACAAGATGTATATGTGTAAGATACACAGCTTGCAGGATACTTTGGTGGCGTACTGCGATAGATGTTAATTAGTGATTATTTTCCTGTTGCGCCGCAGTTCGAATCCTGTTGCGGGCTTTCATTTGAGTATTTATATTTTGGCCTGTAAGTCTGGTATTACTGACACGGATATATAATGACACGGATAGTCTGGTATTACTGACACGCATAGTTTTATCTCGGCGATGTATTCAATATCTCGCCACGCTTTACAGACACACGGGTGGACCAGCCGAGCTGAAAATGACGAATCTGCGAACGAGATTTGGAGCACAGGAAGTGGGATATGGGAACAAATATCACCAGATAAAATTACCAGCCTCTCCAGCCACCCGACTTCAAATTTCCGGCCAGACGTTTGGAGAAAAAAAAAACTTTAAGTCGTGCATTTAGACCAAGTTGGTTTGCTAAATGGAAGAAGCGTCATTACGTGGCGAAAAAATCTTTTAAGAGGCAGCGGAGGGAAAGCGGTTGATTTTAGTGCCCCTTCACCTTCCTCGAGGAGCTGGACCCAGGCCGTCCTGATGGCCACAGGTGGATTATTATAACTACTGGAGCATATGGCCTGCAGCTCAAGGTAAGTTATTTGGTTTAAGCTGCCGTTGAGCAGTTTAATATTTAGCTGTCAATTACCTTTAACATCACACTGATGTAACTTTGTTGAAAAAATGTGGGCATTTGGATAAGTTCTTGTGTGCCATGCACAATGGCCTTTTGGATATGTGTATTGTAATGTTATGGTATTGTTGTGAGCTATTATTGTTTACTGAGTCCTCTCTTATAGACCTGGCTGCTGTTGTTACTGCTGCAGCTTTTTTGGTGTGTGTGTGTGTATTGTTGTAGGCCCATGTTGTATTTGTAGGGGTTGTATTGTGTGGCTTGGGGGAAAATGCTCCTCCCACTGCAGCACCCAAGCTGGGAGCCCTTGTCTTTTACTGAGGCCATTGAACTTGACAGGTGGAAATAGTGGTTTTGTTAGCCAGGCCACACAGACCGACACATTCTGCACAGGAACAAAGTGTTGATAGCAACACCATGGGTAAGGAGCTGTTTGCCTTCTGCTGGGCGATTCAATTCCTATCAAGGGTCCTGCAATTAGTCAATTAGTTAGACCATGTACATGTTCTGTGAGCAGGCGTCCATGTGGGTGTGCATCTGTGTGAAAAATGTGTGTGGCGTTAGAGAGGGAGGGAGAAAAAAACATCTGATTCAAAGTTCATTCTCACGTTTTCTGATGATCGCTGACACGATTCCTCAGCACATTAATCTGGAACAAAGAAAATATGCAAATATTACTCTAATGACGCCGATCATCAGATCGTGTGTCTTCAAAGATATTTGTTGTGTATATTTGCCCACACACACACCTCATATTTCTGCCTGGAGAACTGGTACTGCAGTTCAAACTTCTCTGCTTCCAGCTCGTACATCCACTCCCACAGCTCATTAGCTTTGTCCCTGAGAGACGAGGGAAAATTACATTGCGTTTTTTATGTAGAGGGATTATTTTCATCACCACATGTGTATCTCTAATTTCCCTTTGAGATTAATAAAGTGTGATTTTATCTTCACACAAAGAGTGTCCCTTACTTAAAAAAATGTTTTTGTGTGTGGTATAATAACATGATATTTCTCCACCTACTTGAGTTTATCCTGGTTCATGTTCTCAATGTCCAGAGATTTGCGTCTTTCACTCAGGATCTTCTTCTTCTTCTCTCTCTCAGTCTGCCTCTTACCGCTCCGTTTCTCTGTCTGTGGGAAATAATTCATGCATCTAGTCTATATCTTTAACCTCTTTGAAACCCCGGCAATAAACCCTCCAGTTGCTCACCAACTTCTGCATGTACCCTCCAAAATGGAGGCTGGTCAGGGTTTTCTTCTTCTTCGCGTCGTCCTCTGCTCTCCTCTTGGCCTCCTCTTCCTCCTTACGGGCTCTCTCCTCCTACATAAACATGGATTGAGAGAGGAAGCAGAAGTGAAATAAAGGCAGCTGTGTAGATTACATTACAGCAGCTGGACTGGGACTCTACCTCAAGACGCTTCTGTCTCTCTTTCTCTCTCTCGCTGCGGATTCTTTGCTGCTCTGCACGTTCAGAACGACGCTTCTCCTGCACAACAAATTATCCCATTTTTAACAGAACTTGAAACAAATCTTAAACTTTATGAGTGTGTGAATAGGTTAACAGTAGATTAGCCATGGTATTTGGCACTCACAATCCTCTCCTTGAGATGAATGAGCTCCTCTTCTTCCTTCTTCCTGCTTTCAAAGTGAACTTCAATCAGAGTCTGAAGCTCCATCAGGTCCTTCTCCATCCTTTTACGATGTATGTCCTACAGAAACGGGGATTTGATGTCTGTGTTTCATGCATTTCCACTTTACAAAAAGACAAGATAAGCTTATTTGTTATTGGTCTCTTTTTATGCTTCCGCACCGGCGACAGCCAGAGCCGAAGGCGTATTTTTCTCGGGTTGTCCGTCCATATGTACGTACATCCGTCCCATTCTAATGGACACGATATCTCAGTAACGCCTGGACAGAACTTTTTCAAATTTGGCACAAATACTCATTTGGACTCGAGGACGAACTGATTAGATTTTGGTGGCTAAAGGTCAAAGGTCAGTGTGACCTCACGAAACACTTTTTAGCCATTACTAAAGACTTCACACAGCAATTATGGCAAATTTCACACAAATGGTTAATGTATTACATGACTCTGGATAAACATGTATCTGATGCAGTCTAAAACTAGTCGGCGTGGCCGAGGCATACAAGCGCGAGGCGTTAGTTCTAGTTTCAACTTCAAACACGAACTCAAGAACATGCTTAATATTGACATACAGTATCCCAGCCTAACATCTGGTGATGTTTAAAATGATATGATATATTGTTAGGCAGAAACCTATCCACAGTATGTACTGTAAGGAAACAGGCAATCCTCTGTTCTCCTCTCGGCTTGTCACTCACATCAAAATCCACCTTCTCTCCATCTGGGATCTTAGGTGGGATGAGGTTTGGCATGATAAATGGCCTAGAGTTTAAAAAAACAAAACAGAGAGTACAGTGAGTTATAGGATAGAGTAAGAAAAAAATGTGGATTAAAAAAGCAAAAATAATCATCAGTCACTGTCACTGTGGATGTCAAATGATAATGAATATAATTAGGAGGTTCAAAGGTGCAAAGAAATTGTCCCTTCAGTCTATGTATGCATGTCTTTGCCTGTAAATGTACATGATGCTCAGAGGCAGATGCTACATGTACTATATATCTATACGTTGTTTGACACAAGGGTTGGGTCTACATTTTTCTTTAGGCGTGAGAATTTAGTGTCGGGGTGATGTGAAATGATTTGGGTTTAGAGTTGAGTTTAGGGTTAAAAGTTAGATGAGAAGTTTGATGCCACTCTCATATCTGCACAGGAAATATGAAAATAATTATCAATGGATTACTATGATACTGAAGCAACCTCAAAAAAGTAATGATTCTCAGACGAGTTCTGAAGTTATAAGGAGTGTTTTCTCCATTTTCAGTCTTTGTGCTAAACTAAGCTAAATGTCTGCTGACGGTAACCTGCAGATTACCGGACATACATGAGAGTGGTATCGAGCTTCTCATCTAACGCTCCGCAAAAAGGAACAAATCATTTCCCCAAAACACTAGAATTATCTCTACAATAAATATTTTGCTTTCTAGAAAAGTCCTGTAAGAATAAATGTGTATGTACATGTCCATGAGTGTTACTCACTTGAATTTTGGTTTGGCTTCCTCCTCTGTGGAGAAAGAAGAAGAAAAATAGAAAGAGAAGACAGAGATGAGCTTGTCCAGACAGCACACACACACACACACACACACACACACACACACACATATACATATCTCATAATAATCCTACAAGGAAATGCCAGCAAGTTATGACAATGGATTCAGTGATACCTGCTTATAATGGCTGAAATTTTAGTTGAGCTGAAAGTTGATCTGTATTTCATTCTGATCCAAGAAAAAACAGATTCATAATGTTCTGGCATTCATTTCGATGCAGTTTAGAGTATCAGTATTACCTTCTCCATCTCCTTCTTCCCCTTCTCCATCTGAAACCAAAACAAAATGCTTAATAGCTTTTACGTGTTTGTGACTGTGTTTCAAAAGAGTAAGTAAAGTGAACTGTAGTGATTTACTGCTGACAGACAAAGTTATATGTCGGTGTGCATGAAAAGAAGAAGACAGACCAAAACAGATCACTGGAAGAATTATGTACTGTTATCTTGTCTGTCTTGGGGTGTGTCAAGTGAAGTGTTGCATGCGTCGTTTATCATTAATAGCACCCTTGAGAGGTGAGCGTTGATCTAGACAAACATGTCTTAATAATAGGCATTAAGCCGCAAAGAAGGTATGGCATCTATGACCTCTGAATGATACTCAACAAACAACAAAAGCCATAAAAACTTTGGCAGTACTCTTTACAGCAGCAGGATTCTAAGTGGTGTTTTTTATTTCAACGAGCTAGGCTACGGCTAGCAGCTGTGTGGGGCTATACTTAGGCAGAGTGCTGCTTTGAGCTCAGTGCTGATGTCAGTATACTAACATGCATACAATGGCAATGTTAACATGCTTAACAGGTGTGGGTGTCAGCATGCTAACATTCGCTGATTCGCACAAAACATAAATTACAGCTGAGGTTGGTGGGAATGCAGGTAGGTTTGCAGGTATTTAGTCATAACATTTTCGATAATTTGAAATTCCGCGGAGCTAAAGGAAAAGTCAAGGGATCTCCAAAGTCAGTAAGATACAACATCTGGGAACCTGGGTACAACATTTCATGGTAATCCATCAGGTAGTAAATGAGATATTTCAGTCTGGACCAAAGTGGCGGACCGACCCAGATTGCCACCCCTTGAACAACACTAGAGGGTTGGCTATAAACCGAACTGGCCGTAGAAACACTGTATTCACAAACCGCTCTGGCGAGGCAAAAAGTCACTTTCTCCTGCCTATTGTTTGTGACACATCAGCTGAGAGCTCACATGTGTGTCATTGGGCGTTTGGAGATTGAAAGCATAGATGAGAATGAATCATGAATGAGAATGATCATCCGTGCAGTTTCATGTGAAGAGACAGGAAAAGGGTGAGAAACGCCTAAACATGGCTGATAAGGTGCGACAGCAATGACCAAATTCTGACTAATTAACAACAGTCTTAGGACTGGGCTCAACAGGAGTCTTGAAGATTACTCTGATCCTGAGTCTGCGTCTGGTGTGACTAAGACAGAGGCAGTGAGACTTTAGAACTGCACACTGTCACATACCAAAGTGAAGTGTGACTGAGATAGCATATCATTTCCCGCCCGTCTGTCTCATGCTTACTGACAGAGTAAATTAATCATCATTACCCTGTTGTCAACACATAACACTACACTGGGAGATTGTCTCACTGAGTAAATGCTGACAGGGTAATGACACTTGACCAAATATCTGTGCTCAAAAACAACCTGGCAACGGTGTTTTCCATCATAAAACCCCTCACCTTGTTCTTCACTGGGCTCCTCCTCTGCAGCAGTTGTGTCTTCTTCCTGCACGGCCTCTGGAAGAGAAGGAAGTTTTCCAGCAAATACTGACATTTCGGTGAGTTAGATTGACACTCACAGGGTGTGATGTTGACACATTGCCACACTCAAACGATCGCTCTTCATTGTCAATCATGTAATTTTTCACGAGCTGTGCCAAAGCTAATTATATACTGTTTTTCTTCCCTCTCTTTTTCCCCTCATTACTGTTTAAGATTTTTGGAGGTGTATCCACATTATGTGAGTGGATGGATGGACTCTGTGGTCCATGGACTCTTGGTTTGTCCAAGCACTATGTTAAACAACCTTGCAGAGAGGGACCACGTGATCAGTTCAGAATGAGCTACCCTCCTCTGGTATTTAAAGCAGGGAACACTCAAGAGCTGGTGAAGTGGTGTGTGTTTGTGCATGTGTGTGTATTTGCGATGCCGCCAAACTCTCTCAGCCCCCTGACTTGAGGTCTTCAAGCTCATGTGATAGGGAATTTAAAAACAAAATTGCTCCCACGAGTTCATGAGCAGAGAGAACTTTAGAGAGAGAGAGAGAGAGAGAGCAGAACTATCCCAAATATATGATCCAGTCAGGTGACACTTTCCGAAATATCTCCATTACTGACAGCAAAACAGAGACTGACTTTGATAGCTTACAGTGCTAATCCAGAAAAGTCTGATCAGTGATAGTTGTAGCTATGAAGGACAAAAACTGACTTTATTAAAATAAATAAACATATTAAATGTGTTTCATAATTTCTCTACATTTGCATGTTACATTTTCTATTTCTAAATATTTCCTTATAGTTATGTCTGTATTTCAGTGTCTGTATAAATGTACATATATATGGTAGAAATATATTTCTTTATGTGTTCATTTATTATTTAGTTGGTTATTTAAGCATTTATTTATCTATTTTGTCCCCCATTGACACAAATCACCTTGGTGTGACATTGCTTGCCAAATGTTAATTGGATATTATTAAGTATTATTTCTCATTAATACTTGGATATTAGAACCCAGAATAGTCTGCAAGAACATTTTATTTATTCTTCAAATTGAATTTTGAACCACAATCTTTATGACCAGTTAGTGTGTCATCACACTAGATTGTCACTGATTGAAGGGGAAAAAATGTCACCAAAATCATCCGGATAATTGCTGTCTATGGAGTATTTCCAGCAAATATTTTCAGCCCAAAGCTCAAGCAGTACCTTCCTCTGCCTCCTCCTCCTCCTCCTCCTCCTCCTGCTCCTCCACCTCCTCCTCTACCTCCTGCTCCTCTGCTGAGCAAAGCACAGGTCTTGTTAGTTCAGCCAGCCAGCTAGCAAAGCAGCCAGCAGCATTCAGACACACACGAAGAAAGGAATAATAAGCAAACAAACTTCTTTGAAAGTTTGGGGAGATAAAGCATGACTAATTTAAACATAATCATTCAGCAATGTCAGCCATAGCTATCGTAGTTTAACCACAAGCAGCCTGACAGTCGGGACAAACCGCATCTACCAGGCCATCTGTTGCTCTGGTAAATGGCATTTTGATGTTGTAGAACAATGATAAAAAACCATTTGTGGATGACACAGAGCTTCATTTATGCCAGCGCTAAAGCTGTACTGTGAAGTTAATGGGTTCCATACCTTCAGCCTCCTCTTCTGAATCAGGCAGCCAGGGAGATATATACACACACACACACACACACACACACACACACACACACACACACACACACACACACACACACACACACACACACACACACACACACACACACACATACATATATATATACAGAAGGAATTAACAAATGTAATCACAAACTGACAAATGTGGTTTATAGTAACTCATGTTAACACACACAGCTACTTTTGCTATGATACCACTAATGATAGAGGTAATTACAAACAAAAGAAGCAGAAAGGAAGCGGGAAATTACCTTCAATACCCTGAACAAATAACTTTTTTTTTTTTTACATTCTGCAGATTTTCCAAGAAAAATGTAGCCACTGCAATCTTTGACTCGACAGGGAACACACTGTGTTGCACTGTGATAAGCCTCAGACATTAGGAAAAGAAAAAAGCAGACACCCTTTAATTTTGTAGAGCTCTACGTTGCTCATTCACATTGTAGAGATGACTATGTCCCTACCTAAAGCTGGAAACTGCATGCTGAGTTAACAAACTTCACTCACAGGAGATATAACGACCATGCCTTTACATTCCTTTTAAATCCAGTTTATACTGTGTGAAGCATATCATA
Source organism: Seriola dumerili (assembly GCF_002260705.1). Lineage (NCBI taxonomy): Eukaryota > Metazoa > Chordata > Actinopteri > Carangiformes > Carangidae > Seriola > Seriola dumerili. Next base: position 7,451,883 of record NW_019174311.1, on the reverse strand, counting down.
GCATCGGGTTACTATATTAAGCTTCGTGGATTATGTAAAGAAAACATTTGTCTCAACAACATGCGTTTAGTTTTAAAAGTTGAGTGTCTGTCAGGGTTGATAGTGAACATGGTGAGTCGAGTTCTTACCTTCCACCACCCTGTGAAATTCAAACACATATATGCATTATTATTATTTTGACCCAAGGCACAAATGCATATAATAGCATACAGCCGTCATTGCAGTAGATGTAAAGAAAACGAAAGTTGTCTGTACTTGTATAGTTATATAACAGGGTGTATGGTGTATTCAAGCAGAGACAGTTTCTCTTTTGTGTGACACGTGAAAATAAAAACGAGGTTCAAACCTACTCCTCATACTCCTCCACCACTTCCTCGTTGTCCGACATGGCAGCGAGCGTCCAGGTGTGCCGCAGTGGATCTGAACATTAAACAGACGCCATAAGTTCTCCTTAGAAATCATGTTCCCCCTTACACTCTGACCACTTCTTTACACTAACGTTTTACAGTGCACATAGTTTTATCTTCTTGCACAATCAGTGACACTTACCTAGAGATCAGACGGACTGATGGAGAAAGAAAGCTGATGGAGAGACTCAATGTGCAGCAGAGGAGAGGTGCTCGCTTTTCTCTGACAGGAACGTGAGGTGAGGTGAGTCTCAGAGGGCAAGGGGACTGACTGCGGGCTGGGGAAAGAGGCTTTAGGACCCCTTGTTGTGTTATTAATAAACTTTTTAGATAGCATGTACTCTTCATTATCACCACTCCCAAAAAAGGTCGCTGTGTGTGCACGGCTGTGGGGTTGCAGTGCCAAAACGATCCAGATAAGCCCGCAGCTCCCAGACAATGATTCATGCACACGCACAAAAACACACAAACACAGGCTGAGGCACTTAACCATGTATGGCATCTTGCCACTGACAAAACACAGGCGCACAACTCTTATCTACACTCTCCCTCCTCTGAGATAGGTGATGTACAAATGCATTTTACGACCACACGCTGTTTCTGTGTTGTGTGAGTGAGCAATTAAAATAAATGGCAGACATATGTAGGAAAACGTTTTTATTCCTTAGGCAGTCAGCATCTTGCCCATAAACAGATTAGACAAAAAACGTACAATTAAAACTCCAGAATTCCCACTACTGTTATTTAATAAACACGAGCTTTAAGACCTTCACCTGTTTAAAGTGCTTGAAAAAAAAAATTACACAAAGTTAAGGCAAATGGTTGAAGAGTTTTAAAACAAATATGTCACTGCCCTTTCTCTTTTCTATCACTTCCCTTCTGTATACTTTGCTTTTTACTCCTTCCTTCCAAGCCTCCTAATTTTAAAAGCAGATTCCTCACCTTCAGTCTTTTAAAGCCACAACTCAGCTCACTTTTTTTTTCCTGATTCTCTCATCTGTTCCTCCTGTGTGCTGTGGCAGTGACCAAAAAAAAACAAACCAAAAAACCAACAACAAAAACTTATAAAGCCTGAAGAAGCAATCAGTCAGTCATGGCATCCATTAATCTTCCAGTTCTCGCTGTCTCCTCTCGCTGCCGCCATTTTCTTAATCCTGTGAATAAGGGCACAGAAATTATTGCTCAAGAAATACCTTTTGATTCCATATTTGATGATAAAGTTATGTCAAAGTCGTTGGCATCTTTAGATCTGCTTCATTTAGATGATGTTACAACTGTTTTCATAGTGTCCAGACAAATAAGTATCACTGTATGTTACTGTGTGCAGTGTGGTGCAGTAATCCTACCTGTTGGACATGTTTTCACTTATAGATTTTTCCAGGGCTGGCCTTTGAGACACAGTCCTCCCCTCTGTTCTCGAACAGGCTCTTCTTACTGGTGATGTCCACATGTCTCAAGTCCTATAAATAGAAAATAGAACAAATGATCACACTTTTTTCTAAAAGGAAATCAACCCCCGACGCAGCAGTAAAACACCATATACTCTGTATACATAAAACAAGATGCGCTTATATCTGATATCCCTAAGATGAATTTCTCTCTGAAAATTAACAACCACAAAGATCTTGAACTTATTTGAAATTATTAAACTATTAAACTTTTAACACAAACTTCTGAAGTTAAGGCAACTGGATATCTCAGCTAAAGTCTCTAATCACCACAAGTCAACCATCCCCCATGACAACAGAAGAGAGTCAGAACGAGGATAGCGATAGAAAATGAGTGTAAAATGTAAAACTCATCGAAGGTAAGCAGCACAAACAGATAAAAAGCATCCTGCTCAGGACACTGAGGCACATGTAACTGACAGAGTACTGCTGCCCTCTAGCTGCTTCTACACCTGTTTAACTTTTTTTTACATGATGCAGTTTCAGTAGATATGCTGCAATGCAAATAGCCTGAGTAATAGGTGACTGTACAGTAGGACTGTGTGAAGGCCCGGCTTGGTTGGACTTGTTGAGCCAGCGGTTGATCCGGTCCGACATTCCTGATGCGAAGCTCCTGAATTCCTGTTAACACCAGAGATGCCAAATAATTACAGCTCATTCGTGCTAATAGTAACATTACATGTTAACTGAAGTTGAAGTTTAACTATTTTATAACTATTAATAATGTGTGTTTAACAGTTTATAGCTACCCTTGTAAACTTGTAAAAGTGTTCCTTACTCAAAATCCCCTGTTGTTGTTATTATTATGTTTATTTGTTTCATTTGTATTATTTTATATTGTGTATTTGTTAATCTTCGTTATATTTACAGTATGTCATTTTGAATAGTATGCCTACTGTGTTTTGTTGTCATTACTAAGAATCAAAATGCACATGTGCATCTAATGCAGAACATGAAGTGAGCAATGAGTTTACCTGTCTGGAAACTCCAGGGCTGGTGGGGGCCGCTTCCTGCTGCTCCTTCTCGAAGAGACCTCTCTTCCTGGACACCTCCTCCAGCAGGAACAGGGTCCTCTGGGTCACGTCTGGAGATCGCGTCATTTCTGATTTCTACACAAATACAGGAAGCAGAGTCCAGAGAATACACCATGGGTAATACTGTCGGTTGATGACGAGGATGATTGTTACTCCTGCTGCATTGGAAGGCCGAGCTGTGATGTTCTGTGTGCTGAGAGTCTGACCTGTGCAGCCTGAGCCAGTCTCTCCATCTTCTCCTGGATGGACCTGGATGAAATCCTCTGCCTAGAGCTGGACCAACACAACATAACGCACGTAAGCACTCGTCCGGCTGTACTGACTCGCTTTGACTGAAATCAAACTAGAAATGGAACAGAAAAACCAGCTCACCTCCTCGTGAAAGATGACGGTTTGTCTTCATCTTCATTTTGGTCCTGGTCCTAACCCCAGGATATTTAATATGAGATACACTCTAAATCATGTATGTGCAACTTTAAAACAAATGTCGTTCACATCTTTATCATCTTTTTTTTTCATATTTTCTTTTACAGACGCTAAAAGAATATCTTCATGTTCAAGGTGCAGATGTGATGAAATACAGTAAATCTCACTAAGAAATTGGAGCTGAGAAATAAGCCTGAAATACCACTATATACTGGAGTGATTATTTGATCATTTATAACTGTTTGCTGATATTCAGTTTTGTGCATTATTTTAATGATTGATTAAAGTGCTATACAAAATAACTGCTTATAATTGTTACTATTATTATCATTATTATTTTTTATTTTAACATCAGGTGAACGTAAATTCTTATCTTACTGTGTTGGATTCAAACTTCTTGGTGGCCATCCTCACACTCGCACTAAAACAGAACGAAACCATTTGCATTTAACTAAAGGTAAACAGACACAAAGTGACTCGAAGTAAAAGCAAAGATGTTTCCTTACCTCCTCTGCAGCGGTGCACTCTCTTCTTCTTTCTTCTTCATCATCTGTGGAGGACCAAGAGTGAGACAAGCGTGTGTGTGTTAGCAGACCGTGCAGCCGTCCAAATGTCAGAAGCTCATGGCCAGCACAGTCATCATCCTCTCTCTTGTGATGTGCTCAGGTTGTTAACAAAGGAGCCAGTCAGCAGTCACAGTTGGTAAATATTGCTTCAGCTATTAGCATAAGCCCAAAGCTTGAGAGGCACAAGCAAATCATCCTCAACTGATAGTCTGACATGTGATACAAGATTAAATCGTGTTTTTAACAGTCAAATAGGCAAAAGTTAATGTTGGCGTTTCCTTGGAACAACATGTCCATGCATGTTTGTGTGTGTGTGTGTGTGTGTGTGCGTTTGCTTGATGCGTGTTACCCTGAAAGATATAGTCCTGGAACTCTGTCTGACGAAGGCAGGTTTGGTCGTCTGTTGGTGGTTGGAGAGAGAGCCATCCTCGCTGGTCTGAGATAAAGTAAAATAACTTGAACTTCACTGCTACACACAGACGGGACTGTTCCCAGTCAGAGGGAGGTGCAGGTCCCTCTGAACATCTACTCTACCCTTCAAAAACGGTACTATATATCAGCTGCAGGTTCCAACTATGGAGCCAATACTAGGTTGTTATTATTGGCTCAAAGAATGTGACTGTCACTCGTCTAACACTGGATGGTGCTGTTGTTTTATTGAATGATTAAGCAGCTGCGTCAGCGCTTTGCAAGCACTTTGACAAGCAAAACATGAAGCACAGATAGTTATGCTGTAAATGATGTCATCTGACAGGGCATTTATATGTGTGTGTGTGTGTGTGTGTGTGTGTGTGTGTGTGTGTTAAACTACCTCCTGTGTGTGTCCGTTCTGAACAGGGCTTTGGGCTCCTCTGGGAGAGGGGCTCTGACAGGGCGATGGCCAGTGTTCTCGAGGTGACAGAGGGGTGGTCGGAGAGCAAGGGCTCATGGGAGTTGTGCGCCCGCTGAAAGAAGGACTCTTGTCGAGTGAGATGGACACAGAACTGCAACAGCGGAAATGCAAGTGAGCCAAAAAGGTCAGTTGAAGATGTGCATGAGAAAGCAGCCAGTGATCCAGGACAAACTCAGAGTAAAGCAGCAGAGTATTAAAAGTCTTTACTGCGACCTGTTCACCGGTCTGCTTCTGAAATCTCATTCTTGTACGATCTATCTCTACTCCTCCAGAGCTATTAAAGTTCAACATGTCAAAACACTCTTGAACAGATCATAACTTTTTGACCTCTTAGACTAACAGGCTGGCAACATCATTAACCATCATAAGTGATATAAAACAGGTTCATGAAATCTCTCTTTAGACCAGGCCTCTGTTTTTGTTCACAGAGGTTCAAAGAAACTCAAGCAGCACAAAAGTCAGGCAGGAGGAGCCAGAGTCACAGCAGGACATCGTAATGCTTTAAACCAATAAAATGATTCTACAGAGAGCCAGAGAAGCCAGGCTGCCTCACTGTTATCCCAACTTTTTAGACAATATTTTCACCTGCTATCTTGCCAGTTGATCATGATAAGACAGAGGTCTGTGCGCATGTGAGATTGCATTAAACACTGTATATACTGCATTAATACCCAGGTTTATTAAATTTCCAAAAACCATATTTAGAATTTAGAAATTTGACATTTCAATCTAAATGAATATGTCTTTTTATGGACTGGTTTGTAAGCACATGTGGTTGCCTTCATACAGTTGATTATTTAAACAATAAACTAAGACATAAAGTATTTTCAATTTTACTTTGGTTTCTTTTTCATCAGTACGACATTGTTCTCTGCTGCTGTGTAATTAGTTTCCTTGTGGGGAATCAATAACCCTTATCTTATCATTAAAAACTGTTTGATCTATATTGGGGATAAGCTCCCAGTCACTGCCAAGCAAAAAGAAGAACAACAGAAAGTTCTGCTTGTTAACCTGACAAACTTGCGAGCCGGGTTGGACGATGGCTTGGGATCAGGGTCTGTGTTCGGCGACTCGCCGTTTTCGTGCTAACAAAGAAACATAGAGTAGAGACAATCAACATGAGCACACAGCATACAGGCTTTTGTACAGAGCCACCTGAGACACACCTTGCATTACATAACGTTGCACTGTTATGGCCTTATTTGCAGATACACTGAATTAAAGCCACCAGAGAGTGTAATAAAAGATAAAGTTCAAATTATGACCTTAAACACACCTTATCAAAGTTTTATAGATGGTTTGCATGCTCTATTGATTCGCTGGAAGAGTGTAAGTCCAGCAAAATGACAGGAGATGAATATACAAACAGTATTTGCCTCCATTTCCTCATATTGTATTATTATATATAGATATATATTATCTGTGTAATGCACACTGAGTCTTTCCATGTTGACAGAAAACATAAGAGTAACATCTTTTCCTGAGGCGACAGGAGTTGGTTGTTGTTTTAGAATCTAGAAAAACATTAACGTGACTCTCTCCGTGTGGGGTAACAGTTAACTGTGATTAACCACACTGCAGGGTTACACTGTTGTTATGACTCAGTGAGGCATTCATAGCTTGAATTTTGAGTGAAGGTCTGTTGACCTTTTGTCTAACTGTCTTGACAAAGGATTTGTCTGTGAAGTGAAGGAACATCATGGTGAGTCACTGCACATCATTTTTAGAAATGGCAGTGTCAGTCAGTCCACCACTTTGGTCCAGACTGAAATATCTCAACAACTATTGGATGGATTGTTATGAAATTTTTTTGCACAGACATTCAAGGTGCCCAGAAGGTGAATCCTAATGAGTTTTGTGATTTCCTGACCTTTTGCTCTATCACCCACCAGCAGGAAAAGTTTTCACTCATCCCATGAAATATTGTAACATCCACCACAGAGATTTGAACAAAATGCTGTACAGATGTTGATGGTTACCAGATGATTTACCCGAATGACTTTGGTGAGCCTCTGACTTTTCAACTCGCGCCGTCGTCAGATCAAAAGGTCAATTTGTTCAATACTTTCGTTTATTAACACATGCTTGCAAAACTAATACTCCTATCATACCCTCCCATCAGCCTCAGTTGTACTTTGTGATTTGTTGTGCTTGTTGTCATATGATAACCATATAACCATAACTTTAAATAAATGGCAAACTGTTTTGCTTTGCTTTGCTGAAAGGAAACGAGTGATTCCAGTCTTACTGGTCTGTTTGTGGTGTTAGTGCTGCTGCTGCTGCTGCTGCTGCTGTTTCTGCTGCTGGGACTGTAAGAGGCTGGCTTTTGGGGTGGTTGTGGTTTGGATGTGGTTTTCACAGAGGGAATCACGCTGCCCTGCTCCTCATCCAAGTCTCCTAGTAACTCCACCCTGGCGTCCCCTGCTCCCACTCCCGCTCCTCCTCCTCCTCCTCTGCTAGCCTCCGCTTCATCCTCCCATTCCTCTTTTTGTCGTCTCAGCGTCTCCACATGTCTCATCCGCCGCCTTTCGTCACGGACTCGCAGCATCTCTACGAAGTCCAGCTGTATTTGCTCCACACTGGAAATAAATACACACGTGTGAATGACCGGCACGTATATGATGGTTCATCTCTGGAGAGAGGTGGAAGGACCTGTCTGTCCTGTGTCTGATCAGGTTTCTTTAATGAAAGGCTCTACAGTTCCTTTCTCTCTTTGAAGACTGCTTCTGCTCCAGGTACTCAGCTGGAGGTGTGTTTGACAGCCTTTCATATTTTGTATGCATGATATCAGGTTTTTTCCATGTGTTTGAAAAGTATACAGATGACATACTCCCATAGGGCAAAAGTGTAAGAATCCTCTCTCTCTGCTTCTGAAATCCAACCACTGAAAGGTGGCACCATCAAAGACCTAGCAGCTTCCCTATGGCCCTCTTACATAGCAGAAACAAAGAGAAAAAGAAAGCTGGAGAGAATAAAACAGAAAGAGAGATAGATGTAAAAACAAGCAGAGAGAGGAAGAGCAGAGAAAGTCTAGAAAGTCTACAAATCAAGCTCTGGCAAGTATGTTACTAAATGGTGAGAATAACCTGCTGAGGCCCTGGGACGTCTCACTTGTGGAGTCCGTCCCGAAGGCGCTGTCGCTGGTGGTCGCGTCTCTAGGTGCATCTGGGTCAGCGGTGCTGCTTGAGCCCTTCTCCCTCCTCCTCTTCTCCCTCTCCACCTCCTCCTCGTCCTCCATTGTCCACTGGCGTGCCAGGCTGAGGGCAGAGTCATAATGCACGCAGGGGAATATAATAATCGGCAAACGAGAACATAAAACAGAAAATGAAACAAAGGCCTGAAAAGAATGAAGATTCACATGGCGATCAGTCAGACAATCAGTCTGCTTTCATGACATGAATCCAGGGAGCTGTTTGTTTTGGTAGTTGAAAATCAGAGATTACAGTTACAATAACTGTTACACAAAACCTGCTGTACTTGTTCATCAACTGTTTTACTAGCAAAGTCACAGTTGGCCTCTTGTCTAAGCAACTGTAAATCAACTATTCAGTCGAGTACTATGCATCATGTCTGGAGAAAACACAGCATTTATTAGTGTATTGTTGCAGGCAGTGCAGCAAAGGGGTGGTGTTATTCAGGAGTAAGACGTTTTAAGTAATCCAGTTGTTTCTACACTTTAACTGTGACATTAGAGCTTATAATTCTAACATCAAAGAAGAGGTAGAAGTGCCTGTAGCAACGTTAGTAATGACACCAACGGAAATAGAAAATAGCACAATGGTATTGTAGGCTCACTTGGCTGCTGACTACAGATAGTACAAAGTCCAATAAATTATTATATATATAATTTTTACTCAAGACAGGATGCAAGAGAGAAGTCAGATCAGTGAATAAAGTTCAACTCCACAATGTCTACTGCCAAAAAGCAGCAGCTGCAGAGGGTGTCATACTCTGTAACAAAACTCAAAGTGCCAGCAGTAATCTTACCTGGACAGAGCCGACCAGTTTTTCCGACTGATGGACATGTTGGACCAAACGGAATAGAATAAATTAAGTTTCCAGGTTCACTTCACTCACAGACAGGAACAAGTGGACTGACTGGCACTCTGAGGGAGGCAGTCAAATAACAGTCAGTACGACACAAAGCAGTCCACCTTTACCCTGACGGTGTCACATGACCACAAAGGTAAGCTACCCACCTGAGAGATAGGGGGAAGGAGGGAGGGAGAGAGAGAGAGGGAGGGAGAGAGAGAGAGAAAGAGAGCTTCTCCTTGTATGGTGGAAGTGTGGCAGTTGTGATAGCTGTGATAGTCACTTCTGTAAAGCCAGTTTACATGACCTGATATTATAACAGGCACAATGAAATAGCATGTATATAGCAACAGCTAATATACACAAAACATGACAGCAAATAAATGTTTAAATAAAGTTGAAGTTAGTTAAAGAATTGGATCGACCAATAATAAACAGAAAAGTATGAAACAATGTTTTAATGCATGTCTAGCCGGGGTTTTGTTGCATTGTTGCATTGGGCAGCGAGTCTCTTTGCAGTGTGAGTCAGACTGTTTGCTTTGCTATGTGAAGCCACACCTTTTCCCCAGAGCCCAGTGTGCAGGACTCTGACCCAGACTCAGATCAGTCCAATACACACACACACACACACACACACACATCCACACCCACACCCACACACACCCTCCACTTCACCTGGCTTTATACCACACCTGTACCTGCTGTATTCTGTGGAGACCATGAGGCATCAAAAAACAGTGAGCTACTATCATGATAAGTGATAAAGCAAAGCACTTGGTTTTTCCTTCTTTGCAAACATGAGCCTGCTCCACTCATATTTGGAGAGGACTGGCTGTACCATTAAGATGCTATCTTATGGAACCAATTTGCTTGTCACTCCCTGGCCAAAGAAGCAATGAATGCATCAGTACAGGTTCATTTGAGGCACCGAAACAGAACTTTGTCTCTCTGTGTGCATTTGTATCAGCGTGTGCCCTCATGTGTTACTGTGCCTTGAAAACTAAAATTAACGTTACATTTTCAAGGAAGACCTGACCACATAAATGGAAGTGAAACAGACCCCCCCCCCACGAGGGAAAAATTCAGGTTCTTTGCATCCACTGGGATAAGGCGATAAAGAAACACTTTTTAGAGCGTGCTTTATGAGCATGCAAAACAGTCTGCGGAAGACTTCAGAGGACTGTTTTACAGCTGTGGACAGCTGGCGGACATGGCCGTATCAGCAGAAATGTGCATGGTGTAAGCTCCGATGCAGAAGTGCCTCTATGTGACAGGTACATTTCTTTTAGTTAATACATTCCTCTAATATAAAACAACAATCTACAGCTGTACGCTGTATGTGCTGCTCTGAACAAGAACAATGTTTGCATTTTGTTAGCAGTTGTGATGTTTACCATGTTCACCATCTCAGTTTAGCAGGTTAGCACGCTAACGGTTGCAAATTAACACTGAACACAAAGTAGAGCTGAGACTGATGCCAGTAAATAAAGTATTAGACAAATTAAAGGTTTGAGCTGTTCCTGGCAGATGAAAAAAATAAATCACAATTCATCCAATAGTTGTTGAAATATTTTAGACTTAACTGACAAACCAACATTGTCATCCTCAGAGCAATGCTGCTTAGCATGGCCCAAAACACAGGAAGCTGTGTAGCTGTGATTTTTCTGAGGCAGTGGTTCCCAACCTTTCCAACCTCAAAAATGTGGCCCACATCCAACTCTGTTACAATAAGGAGGCCAAATAATACATTCTCAGAGCACTTTTTATTTTAATGATAACGATTGAACATTCAGGATTGACTCAGACTCAAATAGAAAGTCTACAACATGGTCTGGCTTCATTTTTCCAACACAAATGTTTTTTAAAGATGTTTATTTTCAAAACATTCAAAACCATTACTTATTTTAAAATTTTCTATTATATTCGCCCCAGCCCACAGATTGGGAACCACTGTTTGTAGTGTGGCTGTGACAGAGCAAAGTTTCTGTTGACCCCAGACTGGACATTTAAAAATCCTATTCGATTCAGAGCTTAGTTCTTTTGTCAAGGGAAATTACTCACACATTTTTGTTTCTTCTGGCCCAACGTATATCTTGGTCCTCGGCCCGAGTCCAGCTAATATACAGCATCATTTTAAATGCTATTTCCAAATTCAGTTTAGTTGAATTCAATTCAATTCAATTGTATTTGTTTAGTGGCAAATCATGATATATATTATGTCAAGGCACTTTACAGGGAAGAGACCTTACTTTATTATAGAGAGAAACACGACAGTTCCCACAAAGCGCAAATCTGGGCCATGTGTCCAAGTAGTGGCAAACAGCTGGCAAGATTATCCGTGTATGTGCCAGAATTCTGCCTATATCACCTTAATCTATAAAGTGTGACATTTATATCTGTGCTGCACCTTTAACATATGAAGCTTGCACTACTACAAAGGGAAGACAGCTATAATAAGAAGACTGTTACCTTTATGTAATGAGGATTCCCAGTTTTTTTTTCTTTTACTTAACTGTAGCTGTTGTTTCTTGAGCACACGTTTGCACAGAAAAAAAGCACAAAGAAATTAGATGTGTGTGTTTTATTGTTGCGTCAGTTTTCATGTAAACACAGCTGATGAAGTGCACATTATTACGTTTTTTTTTACAGTTCATAAAACAACAACCCATGATTACATTAGACCTGCTGATTAAGTCACCATACTATCCACATTTGTGTGTTGGAGATATGAGCTGCACATTTCAACATTTTCTGCAAACATAAGGGGCCTAAAAAGATCAGTTGTGAGAACAATAAGTGTACATGGTACATAGATATAGTCATTTTTAACACCTTAACAAAGAACAGCAAACAGAAGAGGAGAAAACCTTTCAGGAGTGTGGGGACATCTTCTCACCTCCATGGCAGGAGCATAAGGAAGGATGACAGCATGAGACAGAAATCCAGACACTGCAAAAAACTGTAACAAAACCAACTGAGATGCAGCAGGAGTGATGGCGCTCACGTGACACCAGTCCTCCTTCTGTGTTCACTGGGCAGGACCCTTAGCAGCGTCGAACATTTTCTTCCTTCCCTCCATCCCTGACATGGCCTCCACATTCTTCCTCCAGTCGCTGTCTTCTACCGGCCTCTTCTGCAGAGAGATACAGTGGATGGACAGGTGGTGTTAGGGATGGTTTATAGGCTGAGAACAGTCTTTGTTTAAAGAGACTGAAGTAGAGCAGGTTCAGAAGTTCTTGTTGTAGCTAAGCCTTTGAGACCTGTGCTGTCAAGTGGGAAATCCCTGTAAGAATACCATACTTGTGTAACTAGTTCACCCAAAGACACACACATCTATGCAAGCACACACACAGATACACAGCAGCTTCTGCTAATCTGCACACGTACCCCCCCCACCCCATCCCTCCACCGCCACTACCACCACACACACACACACACACACTTTGACCAGTGAGCAGAACCGGTCACAAAAGCTCCTTTTCAGTGTACAATGGGAACATTGTTTTGTGTACGGGTCACACACACATACACACACACACACACACACACACACACGGTCACCGCCCTGTATTGGCCTGCTGCTCGATACCTCAAACACACCTTTCAAACACACACACACACACATGCACACACACACACAAACACACACAAACACAGGTGCTCCGTGGTGCTTTAAGTGATGATGTCATGTGTGTACCTGAAACAGTTACCTTGCACACTTGCCCTTAGGATGCTGCACAGCTTGTTTTTGCTCTTTGTGTGTGTGCATGCGTGCGTGCATGCGTGCGTGTGTGTGCTGTGTTTTACTTCCGCACAAACCTTCTCAGTGTCCTCTTTCTTGACAGATTTGAGGTTGGCTCGGAGGTCCATGGAGACTTTGTGCTTGGAGCCCAGCAATGAACGGAGGATGGCGTCAGCAGACACACGAACACGTCGAAGATTGGGCCTCTTGAATTTCCCCCTGAGATCCAACACCTTGATGTTCAGATCTTTAATCTGGGCCAGGGACAAAGAACTGTTATAATTTGTGAAAGTTCTGCATCCTAAAAGTAGGGCTTTATATGATGTCACATTAATTAAGATGTTTGCATGCCGAGTTCTATCCAGAGCACAGGGAAACTGTGGGTGGGAAAATATCATATACCCACCTCACGTGTGTTGAGCATAACTTTGGCTTCAATGTCATATCGCTCCTCATCCACCACATCTATTTTGGCATGGAGCTCTCTGCAGAGATCCTGTACATGTGAATGCATGAGACACAGCAAAGTGATAAATACTGTATGTATGTTATGACGGTGATAGTTTTGGAATCACTGATTCAGCTGATTTCAGGAGTAATGTCAAATTCATGTATTTGGGAAAGTGTCCGTTTTTAGATTATTATTAATCCTATAGATTATAATGCCTTGGATTCCTTTCATTTGAGTGACTTGAATTGAGACTTGACTGAATTAGAAAAAAAATATTTAGACAAAGGCAAGGAAGAGAGAAATGTGAAATGTGAGTTCTTGAAAAGATCCACATTGTTTTCTGCTTGAACTGCCTCAAGTTTTATGAAAGATGCAGCTTCTTTCGCGGCTTTTACTGGTTTTGAATTACCAGGAAGTGAGCGGAGAGAAGAATGGGAGAATCCTGGGTATTATTTGAGGACGTTACCTGTAGCTGTCCAAGGCTCAGAGCGCTGGTGTTTAGAGGAGGAGCTCTCTCTGCCAGATACCTGTGTTTCTCCTCCTCTTTATCAAGGATCTCCTGCTCCAATTCCTCCTTGGCCTTTGCCACCATCAGACTCTGCACATATGTAAATCAACATGTAATATGATAATATATTACTGTATGCTTTTCTGAAGCAGATTTTAGATACAATGTGGAACATCCAGGCCATACAGTACATACTCTGGGTGTTCAGGATTAACTGAAAATCAGGGGACACGTAGCAGCTAGAAAGAGCGTGACCTCTGCTGCTCTCCTGTGGTTAAACATGTGTATTACAAAAAATGTAAAAGCTCTCTTACCTTGAGCATCAGCTTCCTTGAAGCTGAGATCTTTGGTTTCCTCTGGATGGAGGACACAATTAAGGACATTGCCAACACAGTTAAAATGTTAGTCGTTCACTTCAAAGTTTAAACAACATATTACCTGAATATTTTTGGCAATAAAAGAATGTTCCTCAAAGGTCAATGATAAACTGGACTTACCTCTTGGCTGTTAAAGGAGGAAAGACAAAAGTTTAGAGATAATGTCTAAAAAGCCAAAACATAACTTTTATAAGTGTGTTTATGTGTGTGAATGAGTAAATGATCTATAATAAGAACACAAAGCCTGATCACTCACACATGCTCAGGCATCCTGCTGATTAGATCTCACTGGAAGAGAGACAGAAGAGATTAGAAACAAATACTCCACACACACACACACACACACACACACACACACACACACACACACAACGAACAGTTGTCAGTGTTTGTTCGTCAGCTTTTGGGGGGCCAGATCATCTTTCCACTCTTCTCTATGAGCGCCCTCTCAGAACGTGGAGTCAGTTTCAACATATGTAAACCAGCCAGTCATAGAAAACTCTTCACACTGACTTCTACCCTCTTGCTGCTTAACACTGTCTCGACACTTGATTGTCATACTTTACAAGGCATACAAGAAAACAAGTTGGCAAGCAAGCAGAAGCATTTCAATAGTTAACTAAAAATATGGATAAACAGTTCAAAGACTTTGCTAAAAGCAGTGGATACATGAGTGAAATAGATAGCTAAGAGTAAATGGTTAAAAAAGTTAAAGTAATTCATATAGTAAAGTTGAAACAGTTAGCTTTTAGCTAAAGGTTGGCTAAGATGGCTAAAAAAGATATCTGAAAGTATGGATAAGTGGTTGAAATATAAAGCTAAAATGAATGGGTAAACAGTTGTAAATACTTAACTAAGCATATTAAATAAATGGTTAAAATCATTAAGTTAAAAGTAATGTTTTAACGTTATCTCAAAGTAATGCATAAATGGCTGAACTAAATAGTTGAAATAGTTGGGCAAAAGTGAGGATGAATGGTGGTGACTATGAAAGGATACGCTGACTGGCTGTTGTGACTTGTATCCACCCCATGTAATAGAGGTGAATGGAATGTTGTTTGCGGTGCGTCAAAAATGTATATTAAAGAAACTCAGCAGCAGCAGATCTTCATAGCAGTCAGTGTTGCAGTTTTTCAAAAGATTCTCATATACCTCACTGACCTTGGAAAGAAATTTTACTTGGGTTATATTGTTTACCAAATGTGAAATATCATGAAAAGTGTGACACATATAACAGGGCATGCGGTGTATGTATTTTCAGTCACTTGTCAGTTATAGCATAGTTATCTTACCCCTCCTCTCCCTCAGTCTCATGCCCTTCTGCCCTTTATCAAATCATCAAGCAATTAACAGCACTTCTCTGTCTCACCTTATCTCACCCTTTCTCTGTTTATACCCCTCTCCCATTTAATGATGTCACCTAAGACCTCCTAGTATGACGGGTTTACTAACTGCCTCAGCGGATTAGGAAAATTCCAGGCTGATAGCCATCCGTCATCCATCTCTCATCCCCATCTTTCTCCTTGGGATTATCTCAGGGAGAAGAATTTAGAGTGGCCTGTCTCCCCAAATAGACCAGGGGACATCTGATGGACAGCTGTGGAGGCTGATTGTGCTCTGGGGTGCCCAGCCTGGATCAAGGATTTGCCGCCAGTAACGCATGGATGCTTATGAGCCTCTGTGGTGCAGCCAACTTGGCAATGCAAAAAACAGCCGAAGGTGTTTTGGAAAGTTCACGTCCGCCTCGGATTTGAGCTGCTTTGGCTACAGATTTCAACCAACTAGTTCATGTTATTTCAGGTAATTACAGTGTTCTGGTTAATGCAATTATTGTTTAGGTACAGTTACAGCCCCATGGGTGAAATCATGCCCACTAATATGATTTCTTTAAAGAACTTTATAGCTCTCTACATCTCTATTAATGTCCTTGTTTACTGGATTGTAATCGTATACTGCACACTGATCCCCCTCAAACACATAAAACCTGCTGTTCTGCCAGATCTGTTTGAATGCACCATTTCCACTACGTGAACCGTTGTTGTTTGAAAATCTAATTAAAGTCAAATTTTCAACAAAAAAATGGCTGCACCACACAAATCGTCATCCATTCAGTTTGTCATCGGTATATGCACAGAAGGACAAAGACTACACCTGAAAAGCTTTATAAACAACAACATGAAGGGACCTTACCAGTGTCAGAAGCAGGAGAGAGAGAGAGAGATGCGACAGCGGCAGAGGCAGGATGGACAGATCAGAGATGAGGCCAACGATGCGGTGCCCCTCTATTTAACTGCACCACCCATTGTCTCGCTCCCTCTTTCCCTTTTGTTAGTGGAGGCTATTATTAGTCAAGCCCATCTCTCTAACTGTCTAATCTTGCTCTGTCCATTCGTCTCTCACAGACTCATTATAAACCAGAGACCAGCAGCAAGAGCCTGAAGCTTTGACCTTGCACAGCGCAGGAGGATGAAAGCAACTCAGATGATGAACTACAGGCAGGAGTTTGTATGTCCCTACTGCTCAAAGATTGTCAGAGAGGGGGATGTTATACAGTTTTTGTTATCCACACTGGCAACATGGCAACTTTTGTCCATCAGTTCATCATTTTGGTCCACACTGATACATTTGAACAACCTTTGGATGCATTGCAATAACATTTTTTTTTTTTACAAACATGCATGGTCCCCAGAAGATTAGGCCTAATTGTACTGATTTTAGTGATCCCCTGACTTTTCCTTCTGCACCAGCAGCAGGGCAAAGTTTTTAGTTATCCAGTGAAATATTTCAAAACTTAATGAATGGATAGCCACTAAATTTGTACATACATTAATGGTTCCCAAATGATTCATCCAAAAGACTTTGATGATCAGTTGACTTTTCCTCTAGTAACATCATCAGTTCAAAAATTCACTTTTGTTTACAACCAAATACCCTGCAAAACTAACGACATCCCAATCAGCCCTCTACTTTGTGTTAATTGCCATTTATCAAATATTAGCATGCTAACATGCTAAACTACAATGGTTAACAGTACATGTAAAACATCAGCATGTTAACATTAACTTTTGAGCATATTAGCATGCTGAAATTAGCATTTAGCTCAAAGCATTGCTGTGGCTAAGCTTACAGAGCTGCTAGCATGACTGTAGATTCTTGTTTACCCACACCTAAATCTCAAAGGGCAGATCAAGATGCAAGACATGCTTGTCTTTCAGGGAGGCCCTTGGGAAAATTTTGTCTCGTATTAAGCCTCCCTGACAAACCCTCTTGACAGACAACATGTAACTTAAGGGTACTGTCTGTTAACCCCGGCCCACAGGTTGGGAACCATCGGTCTAACATATTAAGATCCAAGAAGAAACATTTCACATTGATATGGTATTTCAAGTTTATATGTCGTTGGGAGGGAGTAATGTATATGACAGTGGTATGAAACACAGACACACACACACATGCTAATGATAAAAACAACATAGAAGCCTGCACCACATGAAGACTTGCCAAAAAGGCTTGACGTGCAAACCACTGAGAAGTCTCTCTCACACACACACACACACACAAACACAGCGAACTGTCAGTGTGTTTAGAAGTTCTCTCCACTTAACAAGAGAGAGACAGACCTCTAGTGGTTAAACACTCACGTAGCAGACAGAAGCTCAATTTACTGAAGCCTGAGAAGAAGAATGTCATTTGAAAAACATTTTGAGGCGTAATCTTGGTCAAAAAGTATGCAGACACATTTTCTCTTTCTGCAAGCACTAATAAGCAGCTGTCCCATTTGCAATAACATATGTGTGAAAAATAAGGCAAACAATCCTGTTCCGACAAACATTCACTCAGCTCTAGATTGGCCTGTGTTCTGGCATTTGGTTTATGAAATTGCAGGTGTGTGTTTATCTGCTGAGAAAACCAGATGCCCTGGACAGAGGTTATGATGTTTAGACAGGGCATTTCACTGAGTAGTGTGAGCACACACACTCTGAAGGAATGGATTTTTAGGACACACTGAGTGTAACCACAAACGAGCATGTGCGCGCACACACACACACACACACACACACACACAAACGCAAACACAAACACACACATACACACATAGATCTCCTACACACCTGCCTGCACACGCACACACACATTTCTTGTGATCCATCACTGGGTGCCTCTGCTCCTTGCAGCACTCCTGGTCCCTTGCTGACTCATGCGGTGTGGCTGGCTTTGGGGTTTTCCAGAGAAACGAGAGAAGTTGCTACACAATCAGCCCTTTATCCCTGACCTGCACTGAGCTCCACAACCACACACAGCTCGTACACAGACTGCTATATTCTTGACACACACACACACAAAACAAGCTTGAATGCACAATATATGCTATTCCTCACTAACGAGTGTCTGCTGATGCAGAGGCCTTGCTGAATTTCGTGCTGGGTGTGCACATAAGCTCCTGTAGGTGAATATGTGTGGGTGGATGTTGGTATGCCTCAGGCTCACTGAGCTTCTCATTAGTCCTCCATACTGCTCAGAACAAAAGGTGTCCTGGCCACAGTGCGTGTGTCTATGTGTCTGGGGTGTGTGTATTTTCCAGAGGCTATAACAGCAAGGTTACACCACAACTGCAAACAGGCAAACTTAGCAATTAATGCTCTGAACCTAAGATAAACTGCAACTGACTGTTTTGCACTAAGACATATATGAGTAATGAAGCTTTGTACAGAAATATGAACTCAAGTGAAAAATATCAGTACTTTGTGATTACTGAAAAGATTTATTTTATATTTTTGAGCATGTAATACTGTACACGGTTGCAGCAAATATATAGAATATAATAATATGAGCAAAATACTTATTCTTCATGTTCAGCTTTAAAAAAAAACATGCAAATCTATTCAGTCTATAACAAAAGTTTTCAAAGCCAGTCAACTGGCGATGAGTTTCCATCAAAAGTAAGACTGAAGAAACAAAATGACTCCTGTTTCAGGCACAAGTTACAGGTGTAAACAGTGTCCCGGCTCCATAGTTTCTGTCCAAAAGGGATCTTTTCCTTATGCAGTGATCTCCTTTCTGTCAGGCAATGGCAGAAAAAAAACACATCCATGCTTACAGTACTTCAGGTTCCTATGCTTTGTGTGACAGTGTGATTAAGCTCATAGGAATACAAGAGTGTCTGCAGCACTTGTTCTCAGTCCATTAATCCGTAATAGCTGTTGGCCGTTCTGTATATCCCATCATGCTGTGCACCACAGAATCAAGCCGGTGGATCTGGCGTCTTCTACCCCTCACCACTCTGACTGGTTCACTCCCGGGAAAATAGAAAAGCCTGAGGAAGAAAGGAAAGATTTTTAATATTCAGTTGTTACTTTATATGTTGGACACTAATGGCAGCCGATGGTGTCACGACAAAGTGCATTTGTAGTGAGTTATATCAAACTGTTACCACGGCTACTAAGTTAATTTGGGCACTTGACTACTGCAGCTCTCTTAAGGAAGCATCGGCGTGGATTCCTGGACTGTGAGCTCATAGTTCAAACTTACACACTCGGTACATGAACATTTGAGATTTCAGCTAACACTTTCAGCACATGACACTGTCGTCGTATGACAGCAGCCTAAATATTGAGAAGCTGAAAAGATACATGGGCCCTTGGCCCTGTTCACACCGCGTGCTCAATCGTCTTCATGTCAGTTAAATACATAAGAGATGGCTGTGTGTGTGTGCGTGCATGTGTGTGTGTGTGTGTGTTTAAAAATACTTGGCTGCCTAGCGAGGGAGAGGCGGGCAGATGTTATTTTGGAGGCTCACATTGCATCGTAATTATGTCCTCAAGTGAGAGTGGGTTTGTGTGGTAAGAAGACTGTGGTGCAGTCAAGGCAGATGATGATGACCGTGGTAAGGAAACATTGACATGACTTTGAATCCACAGTGGAACATCTAAACACTGAAGTGCAACTTGTAAATAACCTTTAGCATGATTGTAACCCGAGGCTTGGGCGCTTCTCAGCCATGTGCCGCCTCATCCCCAAGAGTCTGGATGTTTTCATTCCATCCAATCACTGCACCAACTTGTTTCAGCTATTAGCACCCCTTCTACCATAGAGGAGGAGATTATCACTGCTGCACTATTTGGAGCCTTTGAGTCTTTGATGGCAAATGGTTGAAAACCTCTGGAAGGAAGTGGGGACAATTTTACCTTTGACCTTCAGGGTTTTCAGTGATGCTTTGACATGAGTTTGACAGCCAGTCTCAAAGTTGGTACTGAGAAAGAACATGAGATATTCCAGCTACTGGAGGGTGTGGTGTTACATTCAATCTCCAATTACCAAAAATTAATAACATTTAAGCCTTCATACAGCACTAACTAAATGGAAGAGAAATCTTAATCTTAAAGTCTATGACAAACCCAGTGTATTTCACCTTTCACCTTCCCTTACCTCAGAGCTCCACATCCTCCCCTGTGCTGCCCAGGTGTGCTGTGGACAGGTGTCGGTTCCTCCCGGTCTGAATGGCCTGCAGGTTCTTATAGCGCACCAGTGCCAAGGCAATCTCCGCGTTCCACGCCGTGCCTTCCTGCGGACACCGAAAATCAATTTCCTTCCCCGTAGCCATGACCACGGTGAAATACACCAGCCCCCGCTTGTACTCCACACAGTCCACCGTGACCATGCGCTCGAAGCGGAGCTCCTTGGCTTTGGAGTTCCACGCCAAGCCCGGAGCATCACCGTCGCCGCCGCCGCCTTTGCAGTTGTGCAGGCGCAGTCCTTCCTCGGTGAGCACGCAGCGCTTTTTCTTCCACAGCTGGAGGAGCCCGCTGCTGCGCTTCTCCAGCCTCCCGTCTCTCATCACTTTCACCGGGAGAGACATGGCCACGCTGAGCCACAGTCCTCAGACAGAGCCCAAACTTAGGAAGTGTCCAGCAGTGGTGTGCCTCAGGATGAATCAATTAAATATCTCATGTGTTATCAGTGTTAAAAGTCCACCAGGTAAAAAATATATCAGTTTGAAGCTACAGCATTTGTAATGGCAGCCTACACAAAAACTGTCAGTGAATAGATCCAATCCGTGCGCAATGACAGCGCACCGTGGAGCTTGGTAGGCTGGTCTGCGTGGATATGTTTGAACATGCCCGGCTCCTCTGTGGACCTTTTCCCCCCACAAACTGGAACCACACCGCCTCCTCCCGGTGACGACAGCAGGAGATCCGGGCTGTCTATGAAATTCCGTACGCGTGCGCGCGCGTGTGTTTTACAGCACTCTGTGTGGTGTTTATGTGTTAACTGAAATACAGGTCGGTGGGGTTACCCACTTCCCCCTTATGTCTCGGGGCACCTGCCCAGAAAAAGCTGCCAACCACACAAGCTCGCACCTGTCACTATGACTAAACTTAAAGAAATAAGTTAGTTAAATCACTTTTAGCTCCAAGGAGTGTTTATGACAAGCAGCTTTCTCCTGTCTCTGTTTGAGAGCTGGAATGTGTGTGGGAGGATAAGGGTGGATAAGAAGTCAAATGTTGTAATGTTTGACTGTGAGAGAGAAACAAAATGCAAGGAAGACATGCTTTTACTGAGCATATAGAATGATAATTAATCAGTCAATTATTGATCGTTACCTTTAATTGGTTTAATGTGTCAGTAAGGAACTGCTGGGGACAGACATTTCCAATTGTTGCCTATATGGAAACAACATTAACATACCCTGAAATAATAGTGGGTGTGTCTGAAAATGCTGAAAGGCAACTTAACTTAAGGATGGTAAAAGTAAAATTAAGTGGAGAAAATGTCCACATTTTCATACCAAACTTTTATTCCTCTAAGGTTTCATTTCCCCGTGCTGTATGAAGGAAAGGTTAACGATTACAAATCGATGGCAAATTCTTTTTTTTCACATCCTTCATGGTAACATGGCTTTAATGTGACAGATGAGCTCTGTGGGTGGAGTGAAGTGGTAATTCCCTCACTCTTACAAGATGCTAGATTTACCTTATGCAGTCCCAGCAGCATGATGTGTCACTGTGGTGTTATGTGAGGAATGGAATGAACACGTGTCATTTCTAGAAACTGAAACACACACAACATCGCCCTCTAAACTACATTACTTCCGCGTTCTTTAAAGATATATAGTTTCACTCATATGTTCTTATGTAAGTTTGCACCAATTAAGAAAAAACTGGCACCAAAATCATTATTTTTTTCCATTTTATTTATTATCATGCTGTTTGGAAGGCATAACATAAAAACAGGCAACATGTTGTGAATCTTGTGATACCGAGATTTTGTTTGGAGAAAGAAAAACAACCTGACAAGAGAGTAAGAGGATGATACATTTCGGTTAGAGAAGATAGCGCAAATCACCAATGCAGCTCTAAATAGATAGATACCTCAGTATTAAGTGTGGTGTATGGGTCAAGATTAATATAAAAGCACAATTAAACACCTTTTACTTGTATGCGACTAAGATGGTGGCATCTTTTCTATTGTACAGTTTATTAAGCAGCTTTTTAATCAAGCGTGTGTCAAGTAGCCTACATGTTTACTGGCAGCAATCTGCCCTCTGCAGGAAGAAGATTGTACCGCAGTGCTGTGGAAACTAGCGGGCTCTACTGCGTGTGCGCCAGCGCCCCGGCGCCCAATCCGTATCCAAATCCCTTGGGACCAAAGTTTTTGCCATAACACCCTGAAAGACAGAGAGGTAATGTCAGAGGGCGCCACACTTCGGAATCAACATCATGTCTTGTCATATATTTCACATCATGAGTTAGAACCAGCTAGCCCCATTTAATTAGCCCCATTTGGCCATCAGCAAATAATGCTTGGTTCAGTCTGTTGAAAACACAAAAACGTTTCGTCCAGATTGGATGTTTTTTATGCTTTCACAAATAAAATAAGGATTATCTGAGAGGGGGGTTATCTGAAAGTCCTCTCACAACAATAAGCGCTGCGATAAACGGTGAATCTATCGCTCAGTATCATGGGTTAAGTTTACCTGAACTGTCGAATCAGATGCTACGAGTCATAAGCTAACTTTAGCGTCGTCTTCAATATCCACAGCAGGTAAACACGAAACTTTTCTAACCATGATAATGTTGATGTATAAGAGGCACAAACCGGGGCTTAAATAATGTTGCTAATGTTAGCTAGGCTATTTATTTACATGAAGGATTGCAACAGGTAAATCTTTTTATCATACAGAAGAGTGTTTGAGGATTAGGATTAGTTACATACTCAGCTGTGAAGTGTTTTGTGCTTCTTTGTGGTTGTTTTGTATTTCTTTGTAGTTTTGTGTCGCTTTGTTGTTGTTTTGCATTTCTTTGTAGTTGGTTTGTGTCACATTGTTGTTGTTTTGCATCTCTTTGTTGTCGTTTTGTGTCTCTTTGTTGTCATTTTGCATCTTGTAGTTGTGTTGCGCCTCTTTGCAGTCGTTTTGTGTGTCTTTTGTGTAAGTGGTTGTTTTGTCTCTGGGATAGTTTTGCCTGTCTTTGTTGTCTTAACTAAGTTCTGTGTCTTTATAACAAAATCTAAAGAGGCTGTGGCCCAGGCGCCCCCAGACCCCACTGTGCCCAGTAGATCTGTTCAGAAATCCATTTGTGCCAATTAATGAATAAATGAATTTTATTAATAGGAATTAATGGTATATATAAGGCTGGTAAGTACTCACAAAAATGTGATGTGAATATCAATTAATTAATATACACCATTTTTGAGTTAATTGTTTGTTGTGCCAAGCCAAAATGATCAGTATGTTCTCAATTCAATATACACAAAATCTTTAATTTTAAGGACGGAGTATAACAAGCTTTTGAGCTGTATTTTGATACTTATATTGTTATTGGGTTCTTGAGGATATTTTTCTGTGTTAGTGGGCCCTCTGCTGTATTGTTGTGTTTATTACAATCCAGTCATCCACTCACAAGCTACTAACAAAACATAGCAGTTCATTTTCTGACCAAAATGTCTGTTGCCTGGAGGTTTTAGTATTGCATCCAATCTTGCTCTTTTAGTAGTCAAACTACTGATGTGTGCATCACCTATATCACTTCTTTTTCAGACTAATGCAGCCTGAATGGATGAACATGGGTCATCCCCCCTGGCTTCAGCACTCTGGACCCTCATTGAAAACAGTCAGTAAAGTAAAGCTACCAAAGGTTGTAAAGTCCCTCACAATAGATAGATTATTGGCTGCAGCTCTCAACCATAACTTCAGAGTGCGAACATTGTTGTATGTGAATGTTATTACAGTTCCATTAAAAGACCAAAGTCAGAAAACAAACCCAGTAAAACTACAAAACCTTTTCATCTACAGTGTTAAACTTGCATTTGCACAACAGTGCAAGTCAACAGCTTGACATCAACCCATGGCAGTAGTCTGATAAGAAAAGGTCAAGTATGTGTTGAAGAATGCTTATTCAGTATCAGAGACATGGTGTCCTTGTACTTGCATAGCAATACTATGATTTTATTTGCAGTCATTCTTATACAGGAGGTGAAGACAGTGAAGTTTTACCTTTGCAGTAGATTTCACCGTCTTTATCAGCTAGTGTGGTTGACTCGAGGCTCTTCCCACATGTGGCACAGGTGAAACATCCAATCTTATGCCATGACTGCAAATAAATAGAAGATCCATTTTAAAACGGGCTCATTTTTGCATGCTTGTGCGTGCATGAGTGTGTTTGTCCTTACACTTCCAGCTCCAATCACTTTCTCCGCAGCGTAGACAGGCTTGCCACAGCGAGGGCACTTGTCTGAGCCTCCAAACTTCTGAGCCATCTTGGATGGGTTTGAGTTGGTGGTAGGGCGATGAGGAGCGGGACTGATGGAGAGAGAGAGAGAGAGAGAGAGAGAGAACATAAACATGGATAAAGGGCATACAAAAGATATCAAGAAGTGTGTGTGTGTGTGTGTGTGTGTGTGTGTGTGTGTGTGTGTTGCTCACTCTTCATGTGTTATACCCAGAGACTCTCCCTTGTCCATGCTCAGGGTCCCTGCACCCTGGCCATAACCGTAGCCTTTTGGCCCGTATTTCTTTCCGTAGCATGCCTTGCAGTAGATTTCATCCATATGAACAGCAACAGTTGTGCTGTCCAAGTTCTTCCCACACACCACTACAAAGACAGACACATGCATGCACGCACACACAAACACAAACACACACCCTTGTTTTGCATATTTGTGGACATGTTTTTGAGCTCATTCATGTTTTGAAATAAGCTTAACTGTTTCCTTTTATGGAACAGTTCTCCCAAAGAGACATGTTCTCATCTAAATTCCATCACTGGAATGTTTGATTACGACGCAGCAAAACAAATAACTTCAGTCAGAACTCCATGAACCTACACATTTTTTTAAGTTGAGGCAAAGAGAAAGTTTGTTTGTTTTATGGATTTTAATAAATTTCTTTTAACTGTATTAATTTTGTATATTTATGTAGTTGCATTAGAATTTTTTAATTCAATGGGTATGTGTGTATGTCTTTTAAGATGCAGAAAAAAAAATACAATTAACTGTAAGTGTAGGTAAGTTATCATTCTTCTGGGGGTTTTCTTGAGGAATATATGAGCAACAGTCCACATTAGTTTAGTATTAATTGTGACTGTAATGACAAGTGTAAGAAGTTTAGCGGTTTCCTCACTGACAATCACAGGAAGCAGCAAAGAGTTTACTCACTGCACAGGAAGCAGGACCTGTGGAAGCTCCGCCCATCACAGAGTACCTCCTCTGCAAAGTAAACTGTCTTCTGACAGCGGCCACACTTGTTTCCTCCTCCTAATGGCATCCTGCAGTAATGTATCCAACACAAACACACAAAGACACACACAAAGACACACGCACTGTGATTAGTCTGATGTGTAGAAGACTATTACATTTTTAATTATTGTCCAGAATCTGTCTATAAGGATAAGGACCTGAACAAAGAGTCCACCCCAGAGTTATTTATCTCTGTTTTAGTGAGGGATAGCTGATGGTGATTTAGATGGTTAAAAACTGGGAATAGGCTGCAGCTAAAATTATGCTATTAGTCTTTATATATTCTTCCAGGGCAAAAAATTCAAATGTTATTATGCTGGCCTGGTTGAGAGGCCTTTTAATTTAGGCTACGTGTGGAACTAGCCTTTAAATGGAAAAAACAAATGGATCAACAAACTAATAAATTCCTTTACGTGGCCATCAAGGAAACACATTTACAAGAGCTTGTGTTGTAAGAAATCCATTTAAACGTCCATATTTGGTTGCCTGTAATTTTGGGTTTGTCAGATCAGGCCCAGAGACTGTAATTCCACTCCTGCCAGTTCTCTGTGGCTTCTGTAAAGGACCAGCAAGCCAGAAGTGGGTGGGTGGGGGGGTTCCTATTTGAAAGTTGATGAAAGTTGCTCTCTCTTGAAAACTTAAGATAGCCAATGTGGAAAATGTGACTTTGTGAGGAGCCTTTAAGTTGGTGTGATGTGGAAGACCCTGGCATTGTGCCTGTTACTACCCAGTGTGTTTCCCAGCATGACCCTCCCAGTCCATTCTCGTGTGTCCACATTCCTGACCGTGCAAACCCTCCCACCTCCCTGTCCCTGGCTCACACCGTCTACTCCCTGCCTGCCTGACCGTCTGTCTCATTCTGCTTCACTTCAGACCAGACCCCTCAATCTGGATTGCACGTTTGTTTCATCAGGCAGGAAATATGTTGAGGAAGAAGCTGCAGCTCTACCTGGGTCAGCTTTTTTTTTTTTTTTCATTTTTCATTGGTCAGAGGGTGGAGTTGAGCTCGCAGTGCAGAGTTTGATAAAGTTAGGCCATTTCCTATCACCCTTGGACACGCTTCCTGTTTCTTATGTTTTTGCTTTAGCAAGTCAGAATATACAGTTCATTATATCATCCCGTGACTCACCCACAGAAACCTGGACGTCCCAAACTGTCTCTCACCCTTTCTTCAAAAATAAATACAACACCCCCAAATTAAACATAACCTCTTTGCTTCTGACACCGGAATAGTACTTAATGTGAATATGAGCTCATGGTATGATATTAAGTCTTAGCTCAGAGTGAAGTACTGGGTGGAGTGCACTGTGCCTTTCTGTCATTGTAAGCACTAACTGTTTCAGTCTATTTCTGGGGGTTATTCAAAGGCCAGACAGTGAAATCTTAAAAGAGATATGGAAATAATTAACTGCAAAGGAGAAGTAATGCAGTTCTCTCAGAATATTTTCTTGGATTGTAGGTGAATATCATCCCAGGCGATTCGTTCTGTATGAATGTATTAGTGTTACATAGATGTTATTTATATGGTAGAAAAAGAGCTTAACATATAGATAAATCAGGATTCTCAAGTACTAAATAATTTGCACATCGTCTATCACATACCATATTGAAGTGCTGCTACCAAGGGAAGCTAATGAATGAAAAGCAAATACAAAAAAGTACAATAATTTGTTTGTGTTTGCTTGATCATTGAGTCTTTTGCTTTGTACTTTTTGCTGTCTCGTAGCTCTGGGTTCACAGTCAGTTAAAATGACAAAAAGTGAAATTGAAGGCAACTCAAAAACTGCACCTAGCGTAGCCACAGAGTTCTGAACTGAGTACAGTCCAGCCACAAAACCGAAGACATACAGGATGTGAAACATGGAGTAAAGTCAAAGGCCTCTGCTGGAGAGAATTCATATTAACAGCCACACAGATACCAATGGGCATTTTCAGGATTATTTTATGTAAAGGCTGGTAGTTTGTGTATTCTACATTCCTGGAAACAAAAGTGAATGCCAATAAAAGCAGAAAATGTCTGGAATGTTTTTTTACCAGAAGGAAAAATATCATTTTCGAGCTTTCCAGTGGCCCAGCTAGGAAAACACTCATTGAAGTGGTGAGTCAGAAGTGTCAAATAACGTTCTTTTGTGTCATTTTACAGCAAATTTTGAAGGCAAGACGATCAATGAGCAGAAGAAGAAGAAGGCAGAAGCTTGGACAGGAGCTGAGTGTCATGATGTGAAAATGACTCCCAACTCCAAGCTCCCAGCTCCAGGATAAAGTGCGTAGAGCGGAAGGTGAGAAAAAATGAAGAAGAATATGACGAAACATGTTATCTCAGAAAGGAAGCAGGGGACGTTAGTCAATATGTCTTTAGATTTGTACAGATATGGGCTGCTCTGACTTGTCATCACTCGTCATCTGACTGTATATTGACAGGCTATACAGAGTTGACGTGACTGGCAGGAGCATTCTCACTCAACAGGCTGAAAGTATTAGAGCACGAGGGGCAGTTTTTTTGAGAAAGATGAGGGTCAGGGTTGCTGGTCTAATAATCCAGGTATCTGTTCAGTTATTTGCGCTGTATGCTTGAGGATAAAATGTCGTACATGATAATGGTGGCCCTGCAAGTTTAGGCATGCAGGGACACAGTGAGGTAGGGAGTGTAAACTTGGTGCAGATCAGGAAGTCCGCTCATGAAGTTGATGTGAATGCATGTGACATCTGTCTGATTTAGGCTTTCCAGATTAATATCAGTAAGACTTGCAGAGGACTCTCTTTCAGCTTATTCATTTTGCTGCCTAAAACAGACAGCATAAAAGTCTTTGTGTGCTGTATCAGGTCTTATTGTTTTTGTTGAGTCACTGTTTAACTGAATTCTTTCCAAGCCAAACTAGCATGTGATACCTCTTTAAACTTTAACACGCCATAGCTCTTCAAACAAAGAAGCCTCCTCTGGACTGCCTTGCACTACAGCTTTAGGGAAAATACTTTTATATAGTGGCAGAGTGTTTTTCCCATCATGCATCGGCAGAAAGACTAGGAAATTAGATAGAGGCAAACAGAAAGCAGGATGCTTAAGTAGTTGGTAATATATTAACATTACTTACCTGCAGTTGGTGGGTGCTGTCAGTCAGTGATGATGGACAGGCTGAAGTTTGACTCCTTGATCCGAGTAGTGTTAACGCAGCTGCCAGAGTGTGTTCAGGAAACCAGCTGGCCGGAGTTAGGTGGAGGAGCTGCACCTTTTAGCCAGCAGGAAAACGGTATCCAATTGTGTGACTTGGTCTTTGATTAGTCTAGTGATAGAAACAGGCTCAGACAGACTGCTGCTATGTGCCTCTCTGCTCTTCCACTGTTCCAGATGTGCCCAAGGGGAGGCGCCTCTGTTGTTGCCGCTCCAGTATGCAGACTTAGTGTGTGTTGAGGAACAGGGGAGTTTCTGGCTGACTGGGCAAGTAAGAGAGAGAAAGAGAGGGAGAGAGAGGGTGAATGGGGAGGGAACTATGTATTGTTTTGCACAGTAGAAATATTTTATGCCTAAAAAGAATTGGTGCTAGAACAGGAAGATAAACCATACACTGAAAAAGTATAAAGTAGCACAAAGGCATACACTTTTGTGTAACATTTTCCACTTTGTTTAACTATGGATATTTCTCTTTCTTCTCTTTCCACGTTCAATATTATGAGCTGGTAAAATTCTTCGCTCTACCTCTGTCTAGAGGTTAACCTTTAACAGATAATCAGTTTGAAGAGTCAGGACGGTAAATCAGCTCTTTTCCCTCTTACACAGCAAATAAGATGTGGTGTCAAAGAAATGCCAGCCTTTGTACTTTATCACCACAACCTTAAATGACCTTTGGAGACTAGCTGTTAAAGGCCACGCAGATATGCTCAATGGATGAGAAGGCATTACAAGAAATGGACTGTGGAGATGCTTGCTAATGCAGACGGAGAGAGCAGAGTGGATGATGAGCATTCAGCTCTACAATAATTGATATCTGCTACCATCATGTGGTCATTGTGGGAACTGAACATCAGTAAAAAAAAGGCCTACAGACAAACAGTGATATACTTATTTGTATGTGCATTAACAGTACCAACACATTACTGCTGTTTGTTTGGACTATTATTTTCATTATACTTAAATCGGGAGATTACTTTCTCAATTAATTGTTTTGTAAGAAAACAGGAAGTCCAAGATGACAACTTCAGATGTTTTACTTTTTTTGACAGTTCATTTTCTGTTGATTTGCTTAAATCATATAATTTCAGCTCTAATTGAAGCATTTTTAGAAATATTTTAGGAAGTTTTATATAGAAATTGATATCAGTTACACGCAGGGAGGGCGATAATGGCAGTCACTTGGTTGTAGATAATGGGCATTATTAATTTAAAATAGTGGAAATTATTTGTCAAACAGTCAGTTGATTGCCAGAAAATTCATCGGCAACTATTAAAATTTTTATTTATTTATTTATTTTTTAATATTAGCTTTTTCCATCATATCCAATGAGGGGATTTGCTGTTTTTCTTCAAAGAAACTGGGCATGTTTCATTTTAATTGAGAAATAATCAGCAGAATTGATAATGAATATAATTATTAGTCGCAGCCCTATATGTAGTCACTCTACTCATTATGGTTGTCAGTTCTTGTAAATTCCACCTGTAATTCATAACTAAAGTGACCACGTACTTCACTAACAATACAACAATGTTTTTATCAGGAGGGCAACACTGTAATTCCCATATGAATAAATTAAACATTTGAACCTTTGAACTGAAAATCAAGATTTGCATTAAGAAATGTAAAATGTGCTATGGAAGCAAACCTGTCCAGAAAAAGACCGGTAATAGAAGATGGGATTAGAATACATATTCACACACACACACACACACACACACACACACACACACACACACACACACACTTTAAGAACATTATTCCATTCAAGGACAGACAAAACTGCTGTAACTGGCTGATGCACATGCATAGAAATCTCGATGAAATGTTTTGTATGCTGTATAATTCCTCTGTAGCCTCAGCTTCTCAAAACATGTTGAGGCGGTGGGAAGTGTGGCGTCTACTACTTCCACCTTCATCTCTGTGGCTGGCATCTCCCACCCTATATAAAGCTTAATGAGGCTCTTTAGCTCAGCTGGAGACGCTGTGTTAAAACAGCAGCTGGTCAGACAACACAGAATCTGCTGAACAGACTTCATGATAAAGTCTCTAAACAAATATCACAGTAAGGTTTTCACGTAGCCAGACACTGGACAGACGTCTGTGACGTCTGACTCATTATCATTTTCTACTTTTTGGCTCTCAAAGACAGTTACAGACGAACGCCATATGACACAATCCAAGATCATCTGGAATCACATGTGACTCAGACACAGCTGTATTCAAAATAATCTTATGATCTTCTCAGGATCTAATAATGGTGCAATTTACAGTGAAGTGAATGAATCTGAACTCCTTAAAAAGTTTATTAACCATTTTTTATTGTAAACAGTAACTTACATTTTAAGTAAAGGCAATCCAAAACGTCATAAATCTGGTGCTGTGGAGTCAGAGAGTTTATCAGACCTCCACAGCCCACCCCTCCCCTCTGATTGAGACTCAAGGCTATATTAGCTACATTAACACACCACAATCTCTGACTGAACTGTCAGCAAGTGGCATTGTGGGTAATATAGGATAGGATACTTGGAATAAATCAGGCAATATCACTGGTTGTGCTGCCCAGCACTATTATAGGAGTGCAATGCTAAGTCGCTAGAGTTCTCTTTTAATGTTAAAGATGAACTCCCAATTTTATTTAGGCTATTTATGATATTGTGTACATTTTGGAAATCAAGGGGCAATATTCAGTGTCACTGTAACAAATCAGTAAATGTACCTTTTATTTATTAGCAATTCTATCAACATTTCGGTGCTTCTTATTTCCTTTCTCCACAGTAAATGTTGGTTTTTGTTTTTGCTCCGTATGTAGCATGAGACCACTGGCAGGTGTCCCTTTGATTCAGTACCTGAGGTGTGACTTGTGTCTCTGATTCCCTGGGAAACAGGGTTGGGATTACACCTCTTCTGCGAATGAGAAGTAGCCACAGTCCTTTCTTTTTTAAGCCTTTACAGAACTGATTGATTTGATGCCTTGTTTGCTCGATAACCTGCAATACAGCACACACGGTGTAATGTACGCAAAATAATAAGTTAATGAAGTGAAAGGTTATTAGCCAGATTCTTTGATTCTCTAATCTCAGCACAATGTACAATGGTGTAGTACATCTTCAGAAGCAATGATTCAATGTGTTCATATGCAGCTTAACGTACGATGCCGAAAAATAGCTGTAACATAAATGATGATAAGTGATGTCAGTTGAACAGTTTAATACAGATAACCATCCGGGCTCCAGGCTTCTCATGATAGGCAGTTGGATGATAAAGGTTTATTGTTGGATTTTGTTTCAGACGGCAACGCAGAGAGGGACTAGTGACGGGTGTGGAGAGGCAGGAGAACAGAAGTGAAATAAATGGACAATAAATAGAAAATAAATGGAAAATCCTCTCAAATAGTCAAAAAGAAAAAGTGACACAGAATTATATTGATTTCCAGCAGATTTTAGGGAAAACATGGAGATCAGAATCATGGTTTGACGTAATGTCAGCAGGGGGCGGTATTTGATAGTTCCACATCTATTGTTCGACTATTGCTGAAGTGTGGAAATATTCCGAAAGAATGAATAATGACCGATGGTGTGGTCTTCAATAAACTTCCTGTTATGTAGTGATTACTTGACTTAATAATTCAAATGTAGTTAAGTTCTTCTTTAAGAAAGTACAATTTGCACTTTGCCTTTATCTTTACATTTTAGGCTTCTGCTAGTCCAAGAGAGAGATCAATCAGTAAAAATGATACATGCACGACCCGGAGAATAACATGGAAAAAGGAAGAACAGGTAATTGTCAGAGGGAGGTTGCAGCTGTGCTACCTGTGAAGATGTGTGACTGTTTGCTGTCAGTGCTGTTTTTGGGACTGGGTGGGAATTTCAACTCCCTGTGATCTAAACTGCTTTAACTTGTCAATGCAGATATTGTAAAAGGAGACTTACCCTAAGGCAGCTGCGTTTATCAAAGGGCACACAAGATGCCAGTCAACTGTCAACTGATCACAACTAATGCTGGGCAGTACGACTGAAATCGACATTGTGATATAAATTAGACTATTCCTCCAGTATTTCTATTATTATTATTATCTTTTATTTACTTCATACATAATTAAAGACTATGTTAAACATAAAATATTGACAAGATGTCTGTGTTTGCTGAGAACTTGATTTATCCGGGGACCTCCAGGCAACTAGTGGAAAATGGATGAATGGAATCTTTAATAACTTTAGTAATGATGATACATCCATACTAAATGTGCTAATATTAGTGTTTCACCACAATCCAAAAATCCAAATGAATATAGTGATTCATTCATTATTCATTCATTATTTATTATTTTTCCATCACTTCATTTTACTCTTCAAACACAAAATTCCACAATTAATATAAGCTTTAATATTCAACAACATCATTCACATTTTATTATTGAAAAGGATCAGAAAGAGGAAAAATATCACCAGCCGCCCCCAAAATACTGCACCTGGTCTGGTAATGCCAATACTTACAACAGTCCTTTTACGGCACATGTAAACATCAAAATGCACACATACACAACCACTTACAGAATATCAAACATAAGCATCGCGTTCATTTATTTGGTGTCTGCACATGAAACAACATTTGAAAAATTCTCAGAAGAATTCTGCAGTTTGACCACACACACTGAAAAACACATCTGTTCTAATGTAATCTGTGCAAACTGAATTTTGAAATAACATTTCCTCCAGGTATCATCATCTGCCGAACCTGACACAAACAGCCTCTGTAATAGATCTGCAATGTAATAAATAACAGGAGGTCACTGTTTAGTTCCTGCATGGTGAAATGATTACACCTCACCTCAAGTGCATCCCAAGTTATTTGCCAAGAGCTTTTTCATAGCAGACTTTGGATAATTTGACATAGCACAGTCAAAATGTCTGCTGTAAAAAAAGAAGGAGATGTCATGTCAGGAGGGCATCTGGGGTGAATTGATAGATTTAAAATGTCAATAAATAAACAAAACAAAAAAATATTTCAGATGAGTGTCCTGCTTGTACTGCTGTATTTAACAGTAGTTCCTTATTTTACTGTCAGGTTTTTAAATCTTTAACTGGCTTCATCTCAAGCTGGTATATTGTAGTGAGGCCATCAAGTGTTAGCAGTGCAGTCACATGAGGCTCGGTCATACAGTCGTACACACTATAGAGACAAACTCAGGATGCTGGTACACTGTGGATGGAGAACTGTGGTAATTAGATACAAACTTTCACAGGGAACTGGTGACTTCCTCTGAGCTGAATCAATGCAGTACTTGTCCTGTCTCTTTGTGTGTGTGTGTGTGTGTGTGTGTGTTTTTATTTTATTTTATTTTACTCATCTCAGTGAAGCTACACATCTGAGGCCTCATGTTCCAGACAGTCAACATGTTAGAGTAACCCGCCCCCTACCCCCTCACTCCATCCCTCCAGATGCCCCTTGGGGTGACAGTGATACAAGTGTCCCATTGTCACAACAGCGTCTGTCAGGGTCTGTCTCTCATGGGGGTGGGGGGGGTGGTGGTGGTCATGCCTTGGGGGACGTCAGCAGATTAGCTATGACATTAAACCCCCTCCCCTCAACACATACACACACACACACACATACAAACTCATTGCAGACGCTTGCACACTGCTACCCATAATCCTTCTGTTTCAAGTCACTTCCCGTTTCATGAGCCACCGAGTCAAAGCAACAGATCATTTCAGTGTGTTTTGTACAGGGAGTGGTTGCTGCACATAACATCATCTCAATCTACTGGGAGCTGGAAAAACAGACGAGGGGCCTCAGCATTAATGTGCGTATTTGGAGGTGAGCACTTACAGTGATTGTGGGCTACAGCCTGAATGGCAGACTGAACTGTACGTCTGTGTATGTGTGGGAAAGAGGGAGGAGGGGCGCGTATGTGCTCAGAATGCATCTGCTATGTGTGTGTGTGTGTGTGTGTGTGTGTGTTTGGGGGGGGTGGGGGGGGGGTGCTGTGCTCTCTGGGCAACATACTGTGTCCTAATAGCTTTTATCAGTTTATCATGATTGGCTGATCAGTTGATTTATTTATTTGCATGCTACTGTTTAACTGGGCCACATTTTCCATTATTTATGTTTTTCTCCAGCAGAGACTTGCAGACAAAGTCAAGTGTTAGCACAGCCAGTCGATGCCTGATCAATATGTGATCAGCCAGAGAGCTACGAGATGTAATTGACCGCAAGATCGAGACTGTAAAGACACACGCAGTAAGAGAACATGTCATGATTTAAACTGTACTTAAAGCTGGTGGATATATGCTGTACAAATGGGGCATTACAGACACATTGTGTGAGTCTGATCCCGTTTGTGTATCACAATCTTCATTAAATATTCAGCACTGTCCCTTAAGTCAGTGTGTCAAACTGTAAGCCAGCTCAGCAGAAATATGAGAAGAGAAAACAGACGGAGAAACGGAGAAAGAATAAGAGACACAGAGAGAAACACAGATGTAACTGTGGGGGAAAAGATCGACTAGCAAATAAAACAAAAGAAAAACCACAAAAGTACCAGATTTCTCTTGTTACTCGTAACAAACAAAAAATCTGTAAATAAATACAGGGAGATGATGTCCGGTTGTCAAAATAGCTAATAAAAACATCTTTGGGGCCTGTTGAGTGTTTACCATGGATGAAGAAATCTCAGTTTTACACCTCCATCTCAAGAGGCGCCCTGGCATCACACAGAACAGCGCTGACAGTCCCAGCAGCGTGCCTCACTGCTGTTACCTTTAAACAACATTTCCCTCTGTTTGTAAACTGTGGGCCGGCCGCATGTGATGAGAATTTTACAGTCTGTGATTGATGAAGACGGACACACAGTCTGGTCCAAGGTCAGATCTGGGGGTGTGTATTGTTTCTCTCTGTCTGCCAGCTGGGGTAAAGACGTCAAGAGGGTTTTCTCCGCACGTGTTGATTTCTCCATCCCTGCCTCCTGTTTCCAGCCTCTCTGCTCTTTAGCATCTCCTTTATTCCCCTTTGTTGCTCCCTCTCTTCCCTTCTCATTAGAGGTGTGGGACAAATTAAAGGAGTGATGGATTGGCTGCTCCTCCTTCAGGGTCTTGCTCATGCAGACATGTGCACTGAGGACAGACACAGATAAAGATATCAGATGTATGTGTGTGTGATTGTGTGTGTTGTCGTCAGCAGAGCTATCATTAGAATACTTCTTTTTTTTTCTGTCTTTTTTCATCCCGCTTTCTCTGACCACCAATTAGGCCTCGAAAGCCGGATGATGGGTTTGGGCTTTTCACATTTGTGGCCACATCTGCTTAATTACCATGTATTACTCACACTATACAGGCAGCCATGCACGTGTACACGTACACACACACATACACACACACACACACACAAACCACACTCATCCAGCTAATGGGCCTGCCTGTGTCTGCCTTGGCTGAGCTTATATTTCACCTCGGAGAGGGAGGGAGCACAGCCAACAGGTCCATTACCGAGAGAGAGAGGGAGAGAGAGAGAGAGAGGAATAGCAACTGCGATGAAGGGAGGCAAAATAGAAAGAGAGGGGCGGAGACACGGCTGCAGGCGTACTGCGGCAGCAGCAGAGCGGCATGACGTGATAGAGGAGAGGAATGACAGACAAGAGACACACACAGAAATACACATGCTCGCAGCTCAGGGGCCTGCCAGGCAGAAGTAGACAGAAGCAAAGGCAGGGACTCAGCTGGACGCACTCAGCAGCATACAGATTGGACACGAACTCACTTGATGCTTTGTATCCCGATGCTCGCAGAGGGTGAGTGTAGCCTTGTGTTTATTTTTACCTAAGTTTTAAGTATTTAATATTTCTGCTCGGGCATGTGTTGATTTGAGTGCTGCTGTTTATCTTCCCCTGTGTGTGTGCATCTCTTCTCGTCTTCTCTCTGCGCGAATCCAACTATGATCCTGTGGACGGATCAATACAAACACTGCATCTTGACCTATGAACATGTTCACCAGTGGTCTCGCAATCGGCAGCGTAGCGGAGGGATGGCAGTAGAGTGAAAGAGAGAGGCGAAACAGAAAGAAAGGCAGAGCTTAAGTGGGATGAAAAGAGGTGGAGAGCGGATGAGAGAGGTGGGGGTATCCTATTAACCAGGGGTGACATGATGTGATCAGCCTGAGTCAGCATTATAGTGGCTGTATGACTCAGTGCAGCATGCATAGCATACATACTGTGATGTGTGTACATCTGAGGTCGACGTGTTGAGGGGGATGTGGAGAGGATCTGCAGCAGCGAATCTGAGTGGAGGGAAACTGTTTGTGCACACATGGTCATGTTTATATTGCTGGGAGTCTGGTTATGCTCTGCCCTGTTTAGTTTGTGGGTGCTTGTGTTTGTACCGCTATGCTCGCTTCTATGATGAGTACATCTGGACAGTGTGTGTGTGTGTTAGACGTGCATCTTTCTCCTAGTTTGCAAGTGATTCACACTCCCTCTGAAGAAATCTCGAGACTCCTCAACCGATGACTTTTCCATGTGGTTGGACTGTGCTGCTCTGAAAGCCTTGTGACACCAGTTTTGGTCATTTTTATGTTTTGAACTTGGTTAAGTGGTAATCCTCAGTGAATGAAACGCTTATAAAACCCATTGAAAAAAAAACTTAAAAAACGTGTTTCTGCATAGTGGATAATAGCTTTTAGATGACTTAAATGCCATGTTGTGTCAGGATGGCGATAGTGGGTCACTGTAAAGTAAATTTCCATCTGGGTCACTGACTCATGATAACATAAATAGTCCTCATTGTTCAGACAGACACTTTGTCCGTGTGTGTGTGTGTGTGTGCGTGTGTGCGTGTGTGCGTGTGTGCGCGTGCGCGCGTGTGTGTGTGTGTCTGTTTCTGTGTCTGTGTCTGTGTGTGTGTGTGAATTTATGATTTTTTTCTTTTTTTGCCAAAAGATGAGAACACTGATTTGTGTTTGAAAGTGACTTTGAAAATGAGTCACTTTGGTACGGGGCCCCCTGATTGGATGAAAATTTCATTCTTGTTTGTTACAGCTTCCTGTCTTGGTGAATGGTGAGGCGGTTTGGACCAATGGGAGGGCAGCGGTGAGGATGCAACAGTGATCCAGGAAAAAACAGCCCATTGTTCCTGGGACGTCGGAGAAGTGTGACCTCCCTCCTGCCGGCTCTGCGCGCTCGGCCTAACAGCACACCGAAGGACTCGGCGCCCCATTGGCAGGTAAGATACACGTGGGGCAGCAGCTCTGGCACATGACATTTCTTCATAAGCTTTTATGAGCTTCAGATGTTGTTATTTTCATGCTGTGGTGACTTCTAAGAAAACTCTGCCTTTCCAGGAATCCTGACAGCTCGTTTTAGTGTCTTTTGAACCGGTGTGTGTCATTAGCACACTGTGAGATGATTTATGACACACACATTATCACTGTTGTTTTTGTTTGTTGTCATTACAGAATAATATGATAATTACATTCATTTATGGTCAACTTTAGAGATTGGGTGACACGCACAAACACAGGCACTGCTAATGCCCTTCAGTTCACAAACCGAGAGATCTGTGCTAACGCTTCATTTATTGATTTTGTGATGAGTCAGAGGGTGTTCGTCACAAGGCTCACCCTTGTATGTGAGCCGTGTGTGTGTGTGTGTGTGTGTATGTGTGTGTATGTGTGTATGTGTGTGAGAGAGAGTGAGAGAGGGATGGGATGTTTCTTTGATCAGACGAAACTCAGTTCACGCTTTGTGTGTCATGGGACAGAGAAGCTAAAATGGTGTAATGTAGTTATGAAGTTAGAAGCTGACATCTAATTTCCAGCTGCCACGCTATCCTCCTTCTTCCCTCCTTCCAGAAAGTACATACCCAAAACTGTTTCCTTTCGTGTCTCATCTACTGCAACTGGCTATTTGGAGATAGGCAGAAAATTACACAGAATAGAGGAGCAGTGGGAAAATCAGGGTCCCTGCTGGTGCAGTTACCTACGATATCCAGCAGATGTCAGTACCAACCTTGCATAATGACAGAGGACTAGTCACACACTCAGTGATACCATTCATTCACCCTGGTCATTACAGTAACGTTTAACAAAAAATTGCAATAATTATAATGTTATGTTAAGATCTATGTGTTGTTATTCCGTTAGTGTACTGTTGGATATTTTATTCAGTTTCATTATTTGTACTTTTAGTGTTGTGTCCCGGTTTAATTTAATCCTATTTGATCTTGATGTGAAGCACTTTTTTGAAATGCTTGATACATGAAGTTTATGATGATGATCATTATAACGTAAATACTTGATAAGCAAGTTTTGTCTGTATCTATGAGTGTCGCAGACACACTAATGCATGTCGCATCATTAGCCACAATGCTCGTATCTATAGTATTAAGTGAATAGCTCCTCCAAATTGGTAATTTGTTTGATTTCCTTTACAGCGATTTAGATATTTAATTAATGGTTTGTGTCATTTATCACACAAACATGCCACAAAATCTTTCGTTTCAGCTTTTAACAATGTTACTTTTCTCTGAACTGAATATATCAGCAGGCCAACAATGTAACCATTGTAAAAGCACTTATGTAAGATACAGAAGGATCTTGTCTTTGAAGCCTATATGGAGTCTGAGCACACGACGCAGAGAAAATGCTCATATGTGTGACAAGCTTTTGCTGTAAAACACCGTCTTATCTGTGAGCGAATAAGACCAGAAATTGATTTGTCTGTTTAACCAGCCTCTTACAGCTGCTGGGTTCAGTCAGCTGAAATGTCTTATTGTCTTTTCTTTTTTTTTTTTTTCTTTGGTTTCTCTTTCTGCGTATGTACACACACAGATATCCCCACCACCAGCTGAGCCTCTGTACATCCTTACGTGGGCTGCTGTAGTACCGGTATGACCCCTGTGTGTCCCCAGGGATTAGCCAATTTCCATACATATAGATACATACCAAGACCGCACCTGTGCTCCTGGAAACCCTAGCAGGAATTATACGAGACAGACAGAAATTCTGATGCTCATTAGTGACTCGACCTCCCAGGAGAAAGAGTGAGAGAAAAAGAGACGGTGGGGGTGGGGGGGTTACGGGAATGAGGGGGAGGAGGAATTTGGTGAGAGAAATGAGGGGAAAGGAGGATGGATGATCACATCTGTCTCTGTTTACCTTCTGCTGCATCACCGCTGCTGTACGCTGCTGCGCATTAGCATTGAGCCAACTATGATAGAGCACCAGTCCTTGGCAAAACCCAATCTCCATTTTCTATGTCAGTATGTCTAATATAATAAGTAGGTGAGAGGAAGGTCTCTCTACAGAGACGCTTGTCCTCTCCTTTACAAGAAGCTGAATGGTTATTTGTGGGAATGTTTTGAGTTTTTGAGCTGCAGCAGTCAACCGCTTTCCACTGCAGTGATTCTGAAAAAAAGACACAGACCTTTTGCTCGGACTGCTGGGAAAATGTGTTTGTGTGTGTGTGTGTGTGTGTGTGTTACACTGTGTGCAATGCTGTGATTAGATGTGCTGTCAAATAATCCATCATGTTATCCTCGTGACTTTGATGGCTTAATTTGACACATCTCTGCTTAGCTGAAGACAGCTGCCTGAGAAGTCTTCTGGCAGCAAAACGTCCGCTATTTAAGACAGGGCAAGAAGGGCTAAGCGTTAAATCTGCGTATTTGTGCGTGTGTGTATAATTATATTGAAATCTATTTGTACTGCACTGTCCCAAAGCAAATGTGCTGCTCAGGAAGTAGAAAGTAGAAGCTGTGGTTTTGCGTAAAACAGACGGGAACAAAGAATATCAAATATCTTTTATAGCTCTCGGGAGGTCTGTGCCATTCTGAGCGAGACAGACGAAGGAGGTGACAGAAGCTGTGAATCTCTGGATTCAAAGCAAATCAGGTGAGGACGATCCCATTCCTCCACTGAAGGTGCTGAGAGCAGATGAGAGCAGTGTGTGTGTGTGTGTGTGTGTGTGTGTGTGTGTGTGCGTGCGGGGAGTGTTTGAATTCATTATGTGGAGAAAATCAGTTATTTGAACATAACACTATAAAAGCAGCTTGTAGACGTTGCTGAGAGCATGTGTCTGTGTCTGAAACCGTTCTCGGGTTTTGAACTCCTAGCAGGCAAATCTGATTGTGCAGACGCGCCACGGCTCGCTGAAAATAAGTTCAACTCGTGGTTTACCATGACTCAGTTTGTCATATGTACTTTGTTGACATGCTCACATAACATGGATTCCTGCTGAGCTCTGCGTTAAGAACCTGATTATCTCCAGAGGAACTTTAATGTCGTGTAATTAACCTCTAAATGGATAAACAAACTTTTTGGGGGTTTTTGTGACTGATAGTTTCATATTGTTGATGTGGATGTGACTTGTAAGTGGAGCCACTCACCACATAGTCCAACGTTTTGACTCATCATACGTGTCTCTCTCCCTGTTGTTTCTCAGATATGAGTGGGGGAGTCAACGTGAAGTCGGCCCCCCGTGGGCCTCCCTCTTCAGGAATCCCCCTTCCACGTAACCTGTTGCCCTCCTCCCCCAAAACAGACCCGCACCGCCGGGCTAGTGACCTGCCCAGGCCCTTGATACTGACCCCTAAACACACACCCACACACACTCCCACACACACGCCCACGCACTCTCCTTCACTTCGCCCAAGGAGCTCCAACATCCCCGGGCCTTCCTCCAGGGACCTACTGAGAGATGCTAGCCTGAAAAGTAATCTCTTCCACCGGACGGGAGCGCTACCCACTCCCCAGGTGTCCCGCTCTGCCTACAGCAGCCCGCTGACCCATCGCCGGGTGCCACCGCCACACTCCAAAGACACACTGGATCTGGGAAAACCAGCCCCGGCGCACACCCCAACGCAGTTACCACACGATGGCAATCGCAACAGGAACACCTTCACCAATAAGAACCAAACTTGGGGAGCCAGCAACCTGCGTCCCCCGCACCAGTTCAGGAGAGGGGATAACTCCAACGTTGTAACAACGAGTGAGGTCATACCAGGAAGAGAAGAAGAGCGTCCGGAAAACCAGCCAGCACAGTCCAGCATGTTAAACAACGGTAATCTCCGTCCCTCTCTCGCTCCAACGAGCTACGAGCACGCCGTCAGAGGTCGTAGTAACTCCATGAGCCAGTCAGATGAGGAGATGGGGACTCCTGAGGACAGTAGTCTGGCCTCCTCTCCCGGCCCCCTGCCGCTGCCACCCATCACATTCACGCTGCCAGTAATGTCCAAGGTGGCTGTTGATGCACAGGATCAAAACCCAGAGAAGGAGGCTGCGTTCACAGAGACACACACACCCAGAGTCAACATGGCTACTGTGGCTCCCTTCAGCTACAGGTGAGCACACACACACACACACACACACACACACACACATGGACACTTGAGTTTAAAAAGACTTCCATCATGAGCCCCCGTTCACTGACCCCTTGTAAAACTATTATCTTGTCATCATCATATGATCACTCTTTCCTCATAGCTTTTCACAATCCCCCTCTCTGCTGACTCAAACACACACACACACACACCGACTCCTACTCTGGCCACTACCAGCCCCAGAGGCCTGTTTTGGCCATTTCAGTCTAATTCCTTTGTATCTCTTCCAGTCATACATTTGTGTGCATGCATACACACACTTGGTGTTTTCTGGAGCAGAGCTGATTTCTTAAAGTGTCTTCTTGACAGCCTCTGGGCTCACTCAATGTACTGTTGTCCTTTCTCACACACACGTAGTCTCTGATGACATGGGATAAAAACAAGAAAAAAGAGAATCTAATTTTGTAAGTAAAAAAAAAATATAGTTTCACTGTGTCTGGTGTGTGTTGTTGAGTGGTGTGTGTGTGTGTGTGTGTGTGTGTGGTGTTTTAGTGATATGAATCAATCCATGACGAATAGATCAGTCAAATCAGGAAATAATTTTCATTGAAAGCATGGTGTGTAATACTTTTATAAGATAAAGTTCAAAACAAGAACTTCTGCTTCTTTTTTTTTACTTTCATAATGATAGAATTGTTTACAGTGCTTTGTGGATCATCAGTGATTTTGCTCTTATGGAAATTACACATCTGGGAAAGTCCATGTTCTCCGACTGTCATACACAGTGGCTTGTGTGTCTGATTGTAATCTGCGATATTGAAGTGATTTGCATATACAGTAACAGATGTGCGATGGCTTTGTTCATGATGTTTTTGCAGGCTGCAGGTGCAGGAGAGGGATTTCTCAGTGGATGAACTGAGCGACTGCTCCTCTGGATCCATAGAAGTCTGCTGCG
This sequence comes from Seriola dumerili, assembly GCF_002260705.1. Classification (NCBI taxonomy): domain Eukaryota; kingdom Metazoa; phylum Chordata; class Actinopteri; order Carangiformes; family Carangidae; genus Seriola; species Seriola dumerili. Next base: position 7,408,835 of record NW_019174311.1, on the reverse strand, counting down.
ATGACCTAACACCAGGTTTGATGCACTGACACACATTTTTCCAGAAATTAGAACCATCATCAATTTTCCTTTCTCTCTGTCTCCATCACTGAACAAATCTTGAAGTCTAGTGTTTTCCTGCCCGGTTAGCATCAAGGGCGCTGAGAGGCCCGAGAGCTCTTTTGGCAGGTATGGATGCCTACTTCATGGCAGCCAGACCCAGACGCATTTACTGCGACAGAGTCATAAATGGCGTCAGACAGGACATGCCAGCAGGCAACCTTTGGGTCTCATTGTGGAACCTGAATAGACTCAGTGAAGGCTAAAGGACAACCATTCTCTGTCTGTCACGCTGCTACTCATCATTCCTCAGGAGCCATGTCTGAGGTTAGGTGGCGAAATTTTGTGTGTGTGTGTGTGTGTGTGTGTGTGTGGTGGTGTGTGTGTGTGTGTGTGTGTGTGTGTGTGTGTGTGTGTGTGTGTGTGTGTGTGTGTGTGTGTGTGTGTGTGTGTGTGTGTGTGTGTGTGACTGCAGTGGTTCCTCGATGAGGAGATGGAAAAGAGAGATGGGCTCAGGATGTTCAGATGAAGGGAGATGGCAGGGGTGATGTGGGTCAGTAATGGGGCACTTCTGAACTCGCTGCCAGGCAGTATTAAATGCATGTTGATTTCAGCTTCGTCCAAGAGCTGTTGAGGAGTTTGAACTCCCCCCCTCCCCCTCATACTTTCTCTCCATCCCTCTCTTGCACTTCTTCCTCTCCAGCTTCATTGACCTAAAAAGCCACACTCCCAGCACAACCCCCTCCTCGTCCTTTTGAGTAATGGTTTGCTCAGTACCCACAGCCATTGTCATGCATCACCGTGGTCAGTCTAGAGTCTAGAGATGTGGATGTGCCTCAGAGATATGACTTTATCAGTGGTTTAGTGAATCATTCTTTTTTATGCAGTGTCAGTTGGACAGGAGGGGATTGACTGCCTAGCTTTGGGAATTGCAGTCTAGCGTTTGTGTGTGTTACGCTTTAATGGCCAAAATCTCACACACCTGACAGAATATGTTCAACATAGTCAGAAAGTATCAGGAGAGTTATTGGTTGTAGTTTTGCACATTGGACTGAAACGAAACTATGACAGTGGGTTTTCTACTTTTAGGGGTCGGAGTACACTGTGGGAATCGTAGGCCTGTTTATGCATGTTTCCAATTCAAGGGACAATGTAGCAGCACAGTGACATTAAACACAAACAAGGTCCAAGGATAACATCCCAATATCATTTTTCTTTGTCATAATTTGAATATAAAATCAGAAAGGCTGGACCACAGAACTCAATTGTAAAGAGCCTTCAACCCAGAAACAATATCACCCGGCTGAGGAAATGCGGCCAAAGAAAACAATCACCTTCTCGGCCCAAACACCTTTAGCTTCAGGTAGTCAGCTTGGACAGAAATGAGGAGGAGGAGATGCAGAGGGAAAGAAGTATATAAACATATCGGACCATTTGAAGTTGTCGCCTTGTGGTCCAGCAAAGGACTGGATTACAGCATACGGATTGTGTTGGAATTAGTTTCAATGAATTATGTGCCAGCTCCTGGTGGACCTCAGGTAAAAAATTTGCCCTGGCTTCGTCTTACAGTGAACCTTACTGTACATAGAAGACATCACATTCAGACATCTATCAGTGTTATTAATAACTTTTATTATATGTATTATTTGCTTGACCATACAGTTTATTATGTCACAGTTTTGCCTTGACTTTCAAGTTCTCTGTTGACCTGTCTGTATATAATTAACAGAATAGAGAAGGCTGCAAATAAAACCTTTTAAAAGCTTTTTGGAGGTTTGAACCAGCTGGTTGTGGAAGGGGGGGGGTGGGAACTGGTGGTGGACCAGCCCCAGTCTTAAAAGGCCCTTGGCTGTCTTGGGACTATGGTTGTGGCCTTGTAATTGCTCCCTAGCAGGCGTTAGGAACAGAACTAAAGTGTCTTAGACTCCTCTGAAGCTGCATTTACATGGAGGGTGGGCTGACACTGTAATAACTGTAATTTAGGGAGTGGAGGAAGGAGGTGGAAACAAGGGAGCAAGGCAAAGTTTGGAAGGGGAGGAAGAGAGAAAGAGTGAGAGGGGTCAGAGATGAAAAGAGGAGGCCGACGAGGTCAGTGGGTTGATGGATTTTGTTTTTTGTAAGGAGGAAAGAGAACAAACAGTAAGGACTCTGGTTGAACACACAACACAAGGCCAAATCATGATGCAGTTTTGTAATGGTTGTCCTTAGTGACTATGGTAAAAGAGTAGTTTCCCCCAGACTGAAATGTTTTCCATATGCTTCCATTCAGCTAGATTGAATCAGCAGTAACATAATCAGCTCTTACATTTTCTATCCGAGACACTAATGAAGACCTGAACATTTAAAGTGACTGTAGCACCATGTGCTCTTTCAATTACACCACAGACCTCCTGACCCTGTCGCTCTCTGGAGAGGAGCAGTTGAGCATGCGTTCATGTCCGAGCATGTGTGTGTGTATGTGCGCTGATGTATGCGTGTGTGACAGTACACAGATGGTGTTTGAAAGATAAATGCGATGTGGACTGTGTATCATTTTTCATCTCCCAGTGAGGGTATGGCCTGATACTCCCTACGGACTCTCTCAAAGTCTGTCAGCTGTCTCTCTCTCTCTCTCTCTCTCTCTCTCTCTCTTTCACACACACACACACACACACACACATGCGCGCACACACACACACACACTGTATGGACACCTTCAAACACAGAGGATTGATTTACATCTGGTCTGAAAACTCTGTTCACATGGATGTGAAACACTGCACAGCATCCCACACCCACCACACCCCGTCATCCGACGGCGACATTTACGGTTAGAAAACAAAACGAATTGAACCTTCCAGGTGTGAGTTTGACCCGTTATTTTGAAATGAATTGACATTTGTTCCTTTGATGCTGTCACACAGTCCGGAGCAGAGATTTCATGATGTGTTTCTCAATGTGAGACAAAGAAAATGTTGGCGGCCATGTGCCAGCTTGCACTGTATAATACTGAAGTGTACAATTGTCCCAATTCTCTTAATTTATTCTTTGGTAACATACACCAGGTACATCAAAGTTAAAGTAATGCAGTCTAATACAACAGTCCTGCGTTCAACTTCATGATCTGTTTGAAGGTTGCAGGTTTCGGTGCTGTTGAATTGTATTGTGTTGTGCAGGCAGGTGATTCTCATATTTTGTCCAACCCATTTATATCAACGAGGGGAGGCTAAATAATAGCTCTGTTCTGGGGCTGCCAGAACCAGTCATATATTTGCAAAACCAACCAGTTAATGCTCATCTTTAAAATCTTTTCTAGTGCTAAACTGAAAAATACTGTTTGGAAAGTTGTTACAAAGCATAAATCTCACCTTTGTGTTGCCTCTCGACGTTTGTTTTCGAGTATGGTCCGAGCTCTCTGTAGTTTCTTGGAGTAAAAAAAAAAAAAAACAGCCACTAAAACTGCCATTCTCGCCAATGATCAAGTCGAGGAAAACGCCACACATGAAAAGAGACTCGGACAAGACACACAAAAGCAGGATTTATGCTTTACTGGAACTGTTTTCAAACAATATTTTTTACTTTTACAAGAGAAAAGACTTTCAGGATCAGGACCAAATGGCCTACGTTAAAAAGCAGCACACAGCTGCTTCCCAGAGCTTTTCTCTGGGAGCGTCCAGGACTGTCTCGCACACGGTGGATGAGACAGTCTCAAACAGGGGTCGATAACAGAAACACCACTCTGAATAATGCAATGCAGTTCAACAGCACCATAAACTGCTTCCTAGAAAATGATCATACGGTTGAATCAACACGTCTCCACAACAGTTTCAATAAAAAACTTTATCAATGAAGGTGTGATCTACTGTAGGACTCTATTAGATTGCACTTGTTTTAGTCTAGATGTACATAATAAACTGGCGTGTTGTTCTGTTTATGTGTCCCGTTTTGTAAAGAGAGCTCAGTGCATGTTTTATTTCTGTGGAAAATATAAATAAGGACAGGAAATTGATAATACAAACTCTAGAAATGACTGAAAGCTTAGATGTCACTTTGCTCAGCTTGACAGAAGAATACAAAATGATAATAAGCACCAGTCAAAGTGGCGCACACACAGAGACTTTGGTAAGCACTTTTTATAGCTGAAATAGCCCTGAAGGCAGTATGCAAGTCTTTTTTTTCTAAATGCTAGTTCATACTGTATGAAATAAATAGTGAGTATACAGTAGTGACAAATAACACAATTTAGTGGATGGTTTCACATTCATTGGACTTACTGAATAAATATTTACCTTTCATAACACCGTAGATAGAAATACAGTATATTTTTATTTTGTCCTGTTGAGCAGCCCTTACATAGAGAACTACATTTTAATACACCATTTTGCTGTTCACTTTTAGGCAGATAAAAGGCAAATCTTTAGTAATGAATGTATGAAATCAGATTGCAATTTCTAAATTTCATGGTTACCATCTCTTTAATGCCCTTGGGCAGTTTAGTGAATAGCATTTCGATAACCCCAGGCTACATCTACTCTTAGACAGTGCATAATCCTCTTTGGCCAATCTAATCAGAGAGACATATGCCGATTTGGCGTTGGACAGTGATGAGTGGTTTAGTAGCTTTGGGAAAATGATCAGACGTAAGCGTGGACTAGATTATGTCCTCGCTCATCACCAGGAGTGGGGCAGTAATCACTATTTAGGGTTTAATGTCATGCCCCTGCTCTATATTTGATCCTAACATTGACCTGTCAAGAGTTCTGCAATCCAGCGCCCGCACAGATGAAACCGAGGCTGAATTCTTTTATGTTATGTTAGTGAGTTTGAAGGGGAAGACATCATGACATGAGTGTCTTAAATGTACACATGAATACACACACGAGTAGAAAGGCACACATGCGTATACACATCTGAGGCTCCTTATTCTCCCATTCGTCTACACACACACAGCCATCCAGCCCTTGTGTGGCAATGCATTAAGACAGAGCTGCCACCTCCTCCTGCCAGCTAGCCCCCCCCCACCCCCCCACCCCCCTTACAACCTAGGAGGTGCACGGTAATGTCTGCGTTAGACAGAAGGAGAGAAGGGAGGGAGAAGGGTGAATTGAGGAATGGGTGAATGAGTACACACACAAGATCCTTTTTGACCTCTGGGGTGACTCCCAACCCAGGGAGTCGAGTTATGGAGTCAGTCATGTGTGTAACCTCCCTGTGTCTCTGTGGAACCACACACACCCACTCACACAGGAATGGAGTCACCAAGACATCTATCTGTCAAATTAATAACCCATGAAGAATCAAGCACACGCTCACATGCGGGACGATGAGTATATACATTTAGCATGCGGATTCCTGAGGTTTCCCTCAAAATGTATTTGTCATAATCAATTTAATATTTTATTTATCTACTACTTTACATCTTTCTTTGGTAAGAGCAGTTTTTTTTGTTTTTTTTCAACCAACAGAAATATAAGTGCACAAGCGAACGCACTCACACATGGTGATGATATCCATCGCTGCTGTATGCACACCACGCTGTAACCAAGCAACCAGCCTCTGCAGCACAGCATTTTCGGGATACCCCTGGGAAGTGTGCTGAGAATGTCAACACTGATGCGACTGCGGGGGAGCGTCTACAAAGAGAGATTCCTTTTAAAAACACACACACAGGCACATAAATGTATTTATTTTTTCCTCATTTAACTTTAAGATTCTCAGGTTGGCACTTGATGGTTTTCACCTCTCAGCTGTGTGTGATTCATGAGAAAACGCTGTTTTTGTTAGATTAGCATTTGTGCCTTGTGGATTCAGGAGTTGGCATGACTGATGCACTCACACTATTGTCATGGATAGCCTTTAAGTGGCTGAGTTGCCCAAATGCCTAAGCCAGTGACTCATGCAGTGCATCATCAGCACTGAGTAAGACCGGCAGAAAGGTGTCATTGTGGAAAAACTCTCATCCACACATACATTTTTGACTCAGACTAGGAAGCCATACACTGTATGCATCAGATTGCCTCCTCAGTGCTCTGTGTGTAAACAGGACATTAATAGCCGTGTCATTGTGTTTGGTGCACTATCAGCGTGAGTGTGACTGTGAGCCTTCCCTTGTGTATTTGTGCGTCATGGTCTGGTATTCTTCCCTGTGTCCTGTGGACCCCATGCATTAGCGTGTTAGCGGACATAAGCAAACGTAGCAGGAGTGGCGAGGCGGTGAGGCAGGATATCCCCTCTCTGTCTTACTGGCTTCCTCTGCTCCTCTGGCACACATACAGAGATCCTTCCTCACCCCATCCTCTTCCTCCTCCTCCTCTCACTTTCCTCGTCGCCTTGTTTTCTGCGTTTATAATTTCACATTCTTACATTCCTCTGCCTTTTTCCTCACCAACAGCATCCAGTAGGCTCCTTTCATGGTGTCCGCTATCCTGACACGCTCCCTCTCTCCTCTTCTTCTATTCTCAGTCACACTCTTCTCTCATCATTTTCTTCTCACTTCTCTGCCCCGTTCACGCTTGTCTCATCTTTAGAGCAACTCTTTTTCTTTTCTTTTCTTTATCTTCTTTCTACTTACACACAAAAAGGCAAAACAAGAGGACTGTGACAACAGGGAGTGGGTGAAAGTGAGAACGCAGGCCATCTGCTTTACTCAAATGGGAGCCGTTCCTCTTAAAGTTTAAAGCGCTCTGATACAATTAGTTGCATCCAAAGCAGTCCTCCAATGCTGTCCTCTCCTCTCACAGTACTTTTCCTTTCATAGGTGGAGACCTTGTGTAACCTTGTAAACATGCATATAATGCACCACAAAGTGTCTGTCTGTGTGTGTGTGTGTGTGTGTGTGTGTCCTGCTGGCTACATGGCCGCTCTGTAGAAATACAGTGGCGAATCTGTTCCAAACTGTTTAGAGATGCTAGGGCAAATATACTCATGCAAAGCACTGAGGCTCTTTCTGCCTGTCTGTCTATCTGTCTCTCTCTCTTTCTAATTCACTCTGTGATTTCAATCTATCCATTCATCCCCATATCTCTGTCTACCTGTCTCCCTTACCTTTACTTTCCTTTGCTTAAAAGTGTCTTTATGTGTGTCTGGAACTGTTTGCCCATCATCGTAGCAAATTTCCCAAGGCTCCAGCCACTGTGGTTAGGCCACAAAGTTCTTCACACAAACACACACCCACACACACACACACACACACACACACACACACACTTCTGCAACATACTGAATGTGTCTGTGTGTGTGTGCGCGTGAATGTGTAGGTTAATACTGAGTAGTGGCACTCATCATGCTCTGAGACTGCCAGCTTCTCTGATGTCAGGCCAGATTGCTCAGGTCAGTCAGACACCCTGCACAGACGGCATGCTTGTGTGCGGTGTTCTATGTGTGTGTGTGTGTGTGTGTGTGTGTGTGGGTGTGTGTGTGTGTGTGGGTGTGTGTGTGTGGGTGTGTGTGTATCTTTGCGCGAGTTAGAGAGAAAGAGAGAGAGACTAAGCAGAAAAGAGAGGTAGAGAATATATGTTTACATCAGCCATATATTAAAGTGATTAGACTGTGGAGCCAGAGAGACGAGTACTGGAACAAACAAGTAGCTGTGTGCTGCCAACACACACTCAACCTGTGTGTCTATGTGCTTTCAAGAGCACTGACGCGTTCCTTTGCCCCTTCGTGCATCTGTGCGCCACACAGACCTGCCTTGTGCGCGGTCACTCTCATTTGACTAACCTTAATCCCTCATCAGGGAGGTATAAGAGCTGACGTACAGCACCTATTAGCCTTAAATTACATCCCTTACCCCCATACTGGCCTGCTACCAGCCCCCAGAGCCCCCATAACTGTCACCACGGAGCCATGGCCTCGGTGTGGCATAACCACCTTAACATTGGTCCTTTATTAAAGCTAGCTGCCTCTAATTAACGGCTTTAGCCTTTACACAATAAAACAGCTAATGTTATGTCTGTGTTTTTGTCTGCTACTCAGCTCCTGTGTTAAACACACTCATTCAAGGCCAGATGGATGTTGGGTTGTTGGCAAGCATGCTGTGCGCGTACCTTAATGATTGTCGTTGTCATTTTTAAGTTCAATTGGCGCCAGTTTGGTTTGCTGTTGAAAAATGAGCCGTTTTTAAAGTACCTCTCTAACATTGAGTGTGGAATGTGAGCAAACAGGACATTGCCTGTTTTCTCTCTGGTTTAGAGTCAACCGATTTATGCAAATGGAACAGAAAATGGGCATTAGCCCAACAGGCTGCTTGTCTGAATGCTACTCCTAACGGTTTGAGGCCTGATAACATCATAGCTGTAGGCATTGCTGCCTGCTTACAAGGGAAAGTGAGGTGCACTAATGGTGCATACACACTACTCCAGTTAAACGACAAGACCTGTATGTAGACAGGATGCATTAATACACAAAAACAAATGGTACTGCAAACAGTTGTATTGATTGGTAATGAGTTATTATGGACTTAAAATTCATTTTATGCCCTGTCATCATGATTACCTCTAATGGAAATAAAGGCAGATGAGAAATGACGACATCATTCTATTTCTCTGTCTCTGTTTATGTCTCTCTCTTATCTGATCTCCACCCAGCCCTGTGTGTTAGGAGGACTTACAGGAATAGATTCTGTAGGTATTTGAAGCAATGTAGGCGGGTCAAACAGGGGTGATGCTGGCGGTAGAAACCATGGAATAATAAAGAGAATGAGGAGGAGGAGGATGGAGAAGAATCTGAGTTACTGTGTCTTGCGCTGATTGGATATGGGATGTCCAGAGCGATGAGATGACGTAGCTGAACGTGCCAGAGCTAAACCGAGATCCCTGGACGGGAGCTGTGGCTTCTCTGGGCCTGTCTCATCAATGTGACACACTCAGAGAGACAGGCCCACGCACACACACAAACACACATGCAAGGGAGGATCGACAAAAATATAGACACCGACACTCATTCACACTCCCACACATACACATGGGCACTGGTTTTAAACCACTGAAGTATCGTAATGCTCGTGCTGACGGATGGATTGAGATAGTGATGAATTCATATCCTGCAAACTTAATGGCCTGTGCCGCTACAGTAACCAGAGGTTAAGGGGGGGTTACTGTAGGAAGGAAGGAAGCAAGGAAGGAAATGAGAAAAGAGTAATGGAGATGAATGGAGGGGTAATATGAGGCCGGTGGAGGGGTTGTGTGATGATCATTTGAGGTCTGTTGGCTACTAATTGAAGCATAATTAGTGAGTACCCTATCCCATTGTGTGTTAGGGACTGGTAAATGTGTCCTGCTCTCCTCTCCTAAGCTGATCCTGCAGTCACGGCTGGTTTTCAGATAATTCGAATCAGCTTAATCATGGGTGGGCCTCTTGTGATTAGGACTCATAAGAAATTCCAAATGTGAATGGATGAATAGAGCAGCTAATGTGATTATGAAAGATTGGATGTGCATGTGTGTGTGTGCAGGGGGTCTTTATTCTGGCTGCAACATTTGGCATCCAGGATGATTGGAGTCACTCGCAGCTGAGTGTAATGTAAATATTCTTTCTTTCTTTCTTTCTTTCTTTCTTTCTTTCTTTCTTTCTTTCTTTCTTTCCTTCTAAAGAAAAGAGATAAGAACAAAGGGATTAACTGGCAAAGTGGATGAGGAGAGTAAAAGGGTGAAGAGTGATTTAGTGAGAGAACTGTTTAAAAGGATGTGAGGAGAAAAGAGAGCTGTTATTGCAACACAGGAACAGGGAAGAGCTGAGTTTATACAAGATGCTGGTAATTTATCGCCAAGCCCCTTATGTTCACACTCACTGGTGTTCAGCATAACACAGCATCTGCGGAGTGTGTTTGAGAGAGAGAAAGAAACGGAGAGAAACAGAGAGAGAGAGAGAGAGAGAGAGAGAGAGAGACGATTGGCGGGTGAGTCAGCCAGTGGGAGGAGAGAGAGTGAGAGACAACAAGAAAAAAGGAGGGAAGGAAAGAGGAGGAAGAAGGAGAGGGAGGGTGAATGAGCCAGCGGGGGTAGAGTGAGCAAACCAGCGAGTGATCGAGAGGTAGAGGGAGGAGAGAGAGGGAGAGAGGAGGAGGGGGGATGTTGCTGCTGCTGCTGCTGCGACTCTTTCTCCTGTCAGTCGGCTGCTGCTTGCCTGGCAAGCAGGAGGGAATACAGAGCGAGCGAGAAGCGGAGGGGGAGACTGAGGAAGAGGCTGGTCGATGCTGTATTTTGTTCTAGCAGCGCTATTGTCATCGGTGTGACACAGGGAGCCGCGTACACGCTGTGAGGGAGTGGATTTAGATGCTAGACACAGATCTGCAGATCCATGGATTACCAGCAGTGAGTAAGGGTGACTGCTACTGCCACTCCACTAACCCACTCGTCATTTTCAACAGAGGGGTGAACCCACAGTCTCACACAGCGGGGAGTCTGGCTCAGTCTGGACCCAGTGGAGACAGAGAGGCAAAGAAGGAGAAAAAACCAGACAGTCCTGGGGTTTTTACACCTTTCTTTCTCCCCTTTCTCCCTCCATTTCTTTCAGTCTGCTAGTCTGTATTTCAGAGTGTGTCACTGATGCTGTTGCTTGGCTCTCTGCAGGGGGGATGCTGGAGGCTAATGTGGCTAACATTAGCATGACGGCTAAGCCCAGAGAGCTGGACCTCAGGTCTGCTGCTGTCTCCTGCCAGGATACTTCGGCCCAGGCCATGGCCTCTAGGAAGCCCCCGCCCAAGCCCTCCGCTCTGCCCCAGGGACCTTCACGTCCCTCCGGGTCAGAGCTCAAGGTCTACCGGCCCTCCTCTGGATCTATCCCAATCCCAATCCCCAATCCGTCCGGTCTCCGTAAACAGCGATCACTTGGCAACTTGTCTGTGCTCACTGATGCTGAGAAGAAGCTGCACCTGTACCAGTCTCCGCGGTGGAACGATGATACAAGCCGGCCTGGCGCTGGCCCCAACAAACCAGGCCAGACTAAAACAGGGCAAGCTGGGGGCGGGAGACCGCCGCTCTCCCGGACTCTGTCAAAGTCAGAACAGTCTCTTTTCCAGGGAAAGCCCAAACCTCTCTGCTCCCCGGCTGTGACTTCTAATGCAGGGAAACCAAGTCGAATCCCTGCCCCTGGTAAACCACGGGGACCTTATGCTGAGGTCAAGCCCATTAGCAAGGCCTCTGAGGCGGGCCAGAGTGCAGACACAGACCCTGCTGGCCATCCAACCAAAGCCAACTCCAATGGAGCTGACAGTCCTGGGACTAATGGCAAGAAACCAGGGGAGAAGGGGAAATCTGCAGCTCTGGCAACAGAGGAAAAGAAAGAGAGGAAAGGGGTAGAGGGGGAAGACAATAAGGGCTTTCTGAAGGTGGACCCAGAGTTAGTGGTGACAGTTCTGGGAGACCTGGAACAGTTGCTCTTCAGCCAAATGCTTGGTGAGTCCGCTATTTCCATCCCTATTTTGCATGAAAACATACAGGTTCAAGCATGAGACCTGATATCATCACTTAGGACCGGATATAATTATGTTCACTTACTTATTGGTTCAGTGGACATTGAAACACATAAACATCCTCTCCTCTCTTCTCCTCTTTTCTCCACACCCAAACTGTTCCCTCCAGCTCTGGCTCTAGCTCCAGCATCAACAGTGAATTTTAAATGAGTTCAGTCTCTATTGCAGCAGAGCATAATGTCAGTGTGTTTTTCTAAGTGCTTTTCACCACACGATGGTGAGAGCCCTCACTCTGTAGCAGTCACATGTGCTTCGTTCATATGTGTAAAAATTATATATGTTGTGTGTATTTGCTCAGATATGCGTGTGTGTGTGTGTGTGTTTGTGTATGTGTATGTGTGTGTGTGTACCAGCATTGTGTGCTCCCATGAAGCAGCTGAAGTAAGCATTTCCACAGGGATGACATTGTTTTGTTGACGATTCATTAGCTAGCGCTGGAGTGTTTTGTCCTAGTCTCATCTGACCCACTGCCACAGTGAGCTAGATATAGATTAACCTATCAAACACCTCCCTCTTATTTTCTCATCATAACATTTTAAATCTCTCAGTTTTTTTCTCTCATACACACTGCTACATCCACAACTACGTCAGCATGGGAGCAAATTGTAAAACTGAAAGCGGTCCGCACATGTATGCGTCTGTGTATGAGAGACTAAACTGCATCTCTCATATCAGTGCTGCAGTCTCAGCTTGTCCTGGCTCACACCAAAATCAGCCATTCGTTAATAAAGGCCGTGTGAGTGGGACTGGTGGGGTGTGTGTTTTCAGTCGGTAAATAAAACGGCTGCATATTGAGCCAGGCTGTGGGTCACAGTGGGCCACATATTTAGCCTCGCACCACTCCCTCACCCCGGCCCCCCTCCCCACCTCACCCTTTACCTCCCTCCTCCCCTCTATTTCCATTGATCTCCGGGCCACTGACAGATGGTCACTATCCTCCCTCCCCACCTCCCCACCTCCCACCCCCCTGTTACCGGGGGCAACGTGTGGGAGGGAAGAGGGGAATCTGAGGGGGTGGTGGCATTGGCAGGTAGTTAGCGTGCTGCCATGCACACACATGTCTCCATCAACACCACCGTGTCACATACATGGGGGTGAGGGGCTGGGGGGGTGGGGTCTAACAGGACACTGTATCCAAAGTTTTAGCTATTGGGGGGTGTATCGTGAGAATACTGAGTGAGTTTGTGACTAATAGGTCAAACCAGGGTCTGAATCTGTACCTATCATCCATTATTCATCACATACACACACACTCTCTGTGGGTCTGTGTTTCTCTCTCTTTCTATTGCTCATTCTTTTCCTATCCCTCCCTCTCAGCAGGAGCAGATAGCATCAGAGAGCAAGGGAGATGGCGAGAGAATAGTGTAGCAGGTCGTTTACGTCTGGCTTGATATGAGGAAATCACTTTCTGTCTATCATCATCCCTCTCGCTCCCTTTTAGTCCTCTCAAGTCATTTCCTCTTTCTCTCTTCACCAGCTTGCCTCCTGCAACTCAGCCCCAGATCACAGCTTGTGTGACCTTGCTTTGAGTGTGTGCATGCACTGTAGATGCTATGTGAGTTTGTGCACGTGCTGTGTGTATCTGCGTGACCTTGTTTCAGCCCACATTGTGATGTTGTTGGCCGCACCGACGTTAGGCAGCCAGGCGGGAAAAACAGACGGAAAAAGAAAGAAGAGGGTGTAAGAATTGAGATAAATGGAAGAAAAGTGAAAGGGTTGGACTTCATTCACAGAGGGAGATAATAATGGTGGGCGTATTCCCAAAAAAAAAATCATATCACAATCTTTTTGACACACAATCATGATCCACGATCTGAATTGCGATCTTTCTCAAAGTAGTCATGTGCATCATTGTCTTATTTCCCACATTGTCCACAGCCTTAAATGGCATCATATCCTTAGCTAGATAGAATGTGACCGCCTCAGTCATTTGCTGTTTATGTTTCGGGACCTCATGAGAATACAGATGAGTGGGGTTGAACCGACCTGAGTGAAACGCTCTTGGATGAATAGATTTGTTGTATTACCTCCTGAGGTGTCGACCATTGCCCGACCAAATTTGCAGATAACAGTGCTTTCAGAAATATCTGTCTGAACCACTCCCACGCTGCTGACACTGGGTCCTTTTTTTGGCACCAGCTCCTCATCCGCCATCCTGCTAGCTCACGTTGAGTTGTTTTTCATTTTACGCCAGGGATGAAAGAGACCTTAAGATGGAGACACGTGATATAATTTGACCAGCCATCTAGTAGGCAATATTTCTGTTGGCTTGTGAACGTGGTGTGTTATTAAGATCTCTACCATTTGCTCGAAAAGTAGATTGTGGACATCTTCAAGATCGATCGTGATGTCTAATTGTCAGATCCCGACCTCTATGAGAGAGAGAGAGGGAGAGAGAGAGAGAGAGAGAGAGAGTCTACAAGAAAGAGAAAAACCCTGGAGTAAATTAAGGCAATAGCCAGTAACCTAAATTTCTATCTGGTATCTCTGGTGACTGAATGTAGCTTTGGGTTATTACAGTTTACCAGAATGTGCCCGAGGTTTATCATAGAAACCACAGCAGGTGTGTGGGTTAGTTATGTCGTGTGTGTGTGTGTGTGTGTGTGCACCTGTTTTAGAGAGAGGTTAATTGTAACTTGCCCTGTAGCTTGCGGCTGTGGGTTCATCCTTTATCATATCTGCTTCTCCATTTCCGATGGGACGCACAGCTAATTGGTTTTCTGCTCCGCATGCTCTGTCATAGGAAGATAGATTATGGATGTTCAATGGATCATTCCCAGTGATCCACTCCTCCCTTTCCCATACGTAGTCCCACCTTCCCCTCATCTGCTTCCTACATACATGATGAAAGCAATGTGGGCCCGTACTTCATGGTATTATATATCATGATGAATCGACCTTCACTCACTTATAGCCCGTTGCATTGGAAGCTACATGTTAGCTGTTGGCTGCAGGGAGTAGGCGATGTGCTTGTGTCTTGTGCATGTCATGTTGCATGACAGCTAGCAGCATGCACTGTGACACTGTCCTGTTTAGGCTACAGTGTTGGGCAAAGATAATGGAGAATGCCAAGGAGGTCTTATCGGGATGTATAACCCAAGACCATAAACTATGCACACACACACACAGAAGAAAAGACAAAAGACAAAAAAAAATACAGTCTGGGATACTTCAAGGTTAGGCCTATACGTTTATCTTATGAGGCGATTTAGGATTAGTGTCAGTATTATCTGTCTTTCTTTAATCGGGCATACATGTTTAACCACTGAGTGATGAAGGGCTCTTCGTTAATTCGATTTAGAGAATTACTCGACTTGTGTGTCCACAGGCAGCAGCTCTGGACATTAAGCAGTAATTCTCTTAAATGCAGCATGCATTATAAGATATATTTTATTAGTAGCTTTAGCACCCTAGAAGGAGAGAATAATGAATTTTGAACCCAAACGGCAACTTGTAAAGCATATACTGCACAGGCTGCCAGGGTAATCTAAAGCACTGAACCTCAGATGTCTGCAAACTAATGACACCTTACGGTCCGATCCAGCACCCATAATGAGGTGTGCGGGAGAGGGTAAGCTCCCTAAAGCAGTAGCCTTTCCCAGCATGGGGCATTGGTTTAGAGAGGATCCAGTCTAAAGACACCAGCAAGCATCCAGATTAGGCCTTGCATAAAGATAATGAGAAGATTCAGCCTCTATTCCACTAATCACGGATCTATCGCCCCAGAAAAGGCCAGCCACCAAGACTAAAATGAATTACAGATTAAAGCCAAAAGGACATCTGTTTGGATGGATATTTGGGTATTTAGGGGAATTTTACTTTATGAAGGATCAGATAGAGAATAATGATTTAGGTTAGAAGATTGGAGATGTTGTGTGGGTTTTGGTGTTGAGATGAACTCATCGTGGAAACTGGGGGACTGTGTTGCACGTGATGATGATGAAGGCTCAGCTGAAAAGAACCGAATGTAACTCGGTGACACATGAATGCTCACGAAGGCAGCCTTGACTGCCAGCGTGCTTGTTATTTTAGTGTGACATTGTGTTGTGTGTGTGTGTGTGGGCATGTTCGTGTGGCTGATGGTTACTCCCGCATCCTCGTCAGCTGTCTGTGGAACAATACAGCCTACAGAGGAATCGACAAAGCCTTTACAAAAAAAAAAAAAGAAGAAGACGCACAGAAACAGGCACAGACACAAGCCTGTTCAAGAGAACTTAACAGAGCTGCAGGAAATAACAACAAAGCACTGCAGCTTTAAAGCTCACACATGCTCACACGCGCACATTCAGTTGTGTGCCACATTCAGTCACCAATATCCTCTCCTATCCGTGCTCCCGTGTATTCATCCTCTTGGCCGTGGCGGCGTATTTTTTCATACTCCGACCATTGCATTGTGAGCACAGCGCTGAGTCTCTAATGTGATGCGGGTGCGGACAGAGCGCCTGGTTGTACCCTGAGCTGCGCTGACTGAAGGATTCAGGGCAGTCGTCCTCCCATCGAGGGGGTGGTGACAAGCCGAATAAACACAAACGCCCAAGGAAAGCGACGAATAAAAGCATCCTTCCAATTCTCTCTCTCTCTCTCTCTCTCTCTCTCTCCCTGTCTTCCTCTTCCTCTCTTTCAACTCTGATGTGAGTTGACGGGTAGCAGTGTTCTGTCACCAGTCAGACAGCAGAGAGGATATTTCTGGTACAAGTTGTTTCAGGAGGAGGACAGGGGACATCTTTTTAGTGTGACAGGGATTTTGTGTCCAGTTTTCACAGATAGAAAGAGTGTCCACACATATGGATGCACGGATGATTATGCATTTTTCTCTATGGTTGGGGGTGTGTGTCTGTGTGTGTCTGTGTGTGTCTGTGTGTGTCTGTGTGTGTGTGTGTGTGTGTGTGTGTGTGTGTGTGTGTGTGTGTTTACAGTGTTTTGCGGTCAGTCTCTAAGGACTTAATGCAGGAGCCATTGCATTAGTGCTGTCTGCTTCCTGCCATCCTCCTCCTAAATCATATTACTACTCTCTGTGTTTTTGTCCCATCAGCTCTTACACAACACACACACGCACACATTGCTTATCACAAAAAAACAAGCAAGTTATTATGTGATTACACCATTTATGATATAGTCTGTTCATTTTCCAGCCTTCACTCCGACACTGGCAGGGCCGTACAGGTTTTATTTCTTTGATGTTTGTATGGATGATTTAAGTGTTTATTGATGTCGCTGGAGCACTCGCGCTTACACTTACCTACAACGAGTGTCATGGGAAAATGACCGTTAAATTGCTTCAGGTTGAAACAGCCAAGCAAGTACTTAGCTCGGGTATAATGATGAAATAGAGAAGGTGGATAAATGAATGATATAGTAATGGTCATAAACATTCTAGCCAGGCCCGAAAACACTATACATGTATAGCCTTGTGATAAGGAATACTTAGTATTCATCTATTTCAGTTCTATTTATGTTTTCCTCTTATGAAATGTCTCAGATAAAAGTGCTCATTGTTACTGATGCAGCGGGCTAGATGTTGCGTAATATAATGAAACAATATCAGTCGTGCACACGGAAACATGTACATCTGACTGAGTCTTGTGACAGTATCATGGTTAGCTGACACCAGTGATGATACTGAAGCAGCGATAGTGGTACAGGCCGAAGCTAAAGGAGCGGACAGAGACGTTACCTGGGAACAGCTTTTCATAACACGTCCTCTGATCCCATTTGTTGAACTATAAATATGCAGTACTGTAGGTTTGATCACAAGTCGATGACATTGCCCATCAACTATTTATTTGGTGACGTTTGTTTTTGAGAGCAGTGCTGTGGCCTCAGAATTTAATTGAGTGAGGGGTTGAGCAATAATTTGTCAGCTGATGGAGATTGTGCCATACCATGAACAGCTTGGTAGCTACCCTTTCTATAGTCTTGGTTTTATTAGGCTACCTTTGCTTTGTGACAATATTGAATGAATGTACCTTAATATGTCAAGATATCTGGTTGTTTTATGTTTAAACAGCTTTTTAATTGAGTTTCCAGAAAATGTATAATGATATACATTATATTTATACATATCACATTAATATAAGAATTTACATGTCAAGGTTCTCAGGTTTGAGCTTCTCAAATGTGTAAATGTTGACCTCCGCCAAGAAGGTTATGTCTTCATGGGGAGGGGGCATGGGGCGGGAAAGAACCAGATCTTGGGGCAGATCTGCATCACTTATTATGAATTAAAATTTTTCCCTCTGAAGTCTGGTGAATGTTGTTTGACACTGGCCTTGGCAGAGTGCCCCTCCAGTCTTAGTCTTTTAAGATTGTAAACTAAATGTGGTTGGGGTCTGGACTATTGGTCTGACATTTGAAGATGTCACCTTTGGAAATCTGTTATTTTTTATCATCTTCTCACATTTTACAAACCAGCTGATTCAATGAGAAAAGACATCTGTTTCAAAGCTATGGTTGAAACAGTTCAATTCCGTCCATGTGCTTCACTGTGCGGCCCTTTCTAACATTTCAGTTAGACTCACTCTTGCTTACTCGCTGTCATCAGTCCTCACCCGCAGCGGGCGGACTGTCTGACATGTGAGAGCGGAGCTGCAGCTGGGTTTAAGCACGCCATAAAACACAGTTCCACAGGAAACAAGTCTCTCTAGCAAAAATAAACCCAAACATTGCCACACATTATGGTCTGCCTTGGCTCGTTGCTGGGTTTATTTAGTATGCGTGTAAGCATGTGGCTGTGTGCCTGCGAGAGTGTGTGTGTGTGTGTGTGTGTGTGTGTGTGTGTGTGTGTGTGTGTGTGTGTGTGTGTGTGTGTGTGTGTGTGTGTGTGTGTGTGTGTGTGTGTGTGTGTGTGACATGCTCAGTATTTAGATTTATTCAGATATAGATTCATGCTGAAAGTTGTCAAGTGTGTACACAGGAAGCACAAGAGATACAACTGGAATATTTGACATTTTAGGATCCTACACACACACACACACACACACACACACATGCATCCATCAAAGTGGATGATTGTGTTTTTCCTCCAGGTGATACTTTTTTGACAGTCTCATCTGCATACTATGTGTTAGTTTATATGTGGTGTGTGTGTTTTAGATTGTGCCTCCCCTCACCTACTTTGCTCTCAAAGCCCCTCACACACGTCTAATCTCACCCAGTGCAGCTCGGCACAGAGGAATAGACACACACACACACACACTCCTCTTTGTGGTTTGAAGTCTAATCAGCAGGGCTAGGGGTGAGATGTTCTTTCGATGTTACCTTGTTAAGGTCTCGACCTCCTTCTCTGAGAAAGTAAACTTCTCTCTCAAGTCACTTAAAGCTTCCTCTCTAAGCGGATAGCGCTCTGACCTCTAAGCAGATAGGGCTGTGGTTAAGGAGATATGGCGGCTGTGTTTATGCATGTAGTTTTGTGTTTGGGTCAACTTTCAGAGAGCCAGGTTTTGGGAGGGAAGGAGATCGGGGCTTAGAGGATAAAAGAGTGAAGATAGACGATTTTAATTCTGTCCCAAATACTGCAGGATCTATTTGTAATATTTCACGTGTCTGCAGCTGTGTTTCTGAGGCAGTCAGCGCGTTGCTCATCCTCTCCCTCACTGTTATGGAATCCACTCTTTATAAGAGTTTTTCAGTTTTTAATGGATTTCAGCACCGTCAGCTGCCCCAAACCGCCACCGACTCTCTCTCAACTTCTTCTGTTTCTCTCACATGTACATTGACACACTAATCTGCCAGGGCCGCTGCATCGTTTGTAGCATTTGAACCAACAACTGCTCAGATTTGTTGTACACAGATGCAATACGGTGCTCGGATATGCTCATTAACCATTCATGTCACACATCAGATACCATCTTCAAGGGCTCTAATATCCTGTTGCAACATCCCGGTGAAGCAGATGAGCTGTGGCTGTGTTGTGTGTGTGCGCGCACAAGTGGGTGGATGCACATTTGGGTGCATTAGCGTGTGTTTGTCCGTGTTGTCCAGATGTGCAGGAATGGCCGTGTGTTGTAATGCTTCCTGTTTTGCAAACTGTCTGAGGTCAGCGAGGGGCTCAGCAAAAACAGAAAGAGAAGTCAAAGAATGAGAGTGTCCGACCGGTCACGTCAGACAAAATAAAAATTAATGAACCATCTTGGTAGCATAGCAGGTTCATATACACGTTGTGACCGGTGTGTATCTGGGTTATCATATGCGCTACTTTACCATACCCTAAAGAAAAATGCTCAAAAAGCTGAAAGAAAAACAAACACCACAAAGGTTTTACCAGCATCCTGTTTGTGGGATTGTTTACATCACTTGTCAGGAATGCTGTAATGATTGCCTTTGCAAACAGACAAACAGCCACTTCAGAAGTATAGGACTATTTTTAAGACTTAACGTGCGAGGTACAGACGTTTTACAGTGTAGTACCAGTGATGCTCAACCCCACCCATCTATCATGTGATAAGGGTACTGTAGCCCGGGGCGGGGTGTTACAGTGACACTAACGTATCTGCACATATGTGGACAGGACAGGGACAAATGAACTCCGGAGGGAAGGAAAGAAAGAATAGAAACAGGAGTCATTACTCAAACCTTCATTCGTATTCCTGCGAAACCAAAGTTCTTGCCGGTGAACACGCACCTTAATGTGTGGGAAGATGCATGAATACACATTTACAGTCGCAACACAGAACCACACTGTCAAAGAAGGATGTGATATTACTACACACACACACACACACACACACACACACACATACACACACAATGGCAGACTATTCCTGCAAGGACAGAGCCATTAAGTGTATCTTTGGGGAGTTTGTTTCTTCCTAATGGAGAGGAGAGTCAAGTGAACCAAGAGAGGAAGCCAAGTGGACAGTACTTTCTCAGTAATTCTTTCACTCACTCTGTCTGCCAGCAATCAGATGTCCACAAAATGCAATAGTCCTAACATTTCCTCTTCTTTCACAGGATAAGGCTGATGAAATTTTATATTTTTCTTATTGCCATTAAAAGACCAATTTATCCCACCAGCAATTCTTTCCTGCATATCCAAATCCTGATTTAGCTCATTTCTCTCCCATTGTTGTCCTAAAACTATTAAAAACACATAAATGAGTCACACTGTTGCACTTTGTGACACACTACTTCATTATGAATCAACATAGGTACTGTAGTTTATTTTGGGTCAGTCCAACATGCACTGACCTGTACAAGGTTTTTATTCATCTGAAGCTGAAACTAGCCCCCAGCAAACCCACTGACTCCTGTTGGAGTCAATGTGGAGATATTTCAGTATATTTCTGTTCCTTTTGTTAAATAAAATATTTATGAACCGTTTTTTAGGATTTGCCTCTTCACTATGATTACAGTGTTGATTGTAATCTTTTCATGTGATATCTTTGCAAACGCAGAAAATATGTTGTTTTTTTTTGTCTTCTGAAATCTGAGAAATATTAAATGTTCAATGTCCTGCGTTTGACCATCATTGAGTGCTGTGTGAACTTCTGGCTAAACTTTTGCTGTCCTGAGAATTAAACGCAAGCTCCTTAACTTCAATTCAAAGGCCAGCAAATCTGTTTCATGGGCTTGTGACCAGACCAAACCCACATTAAGAGGAAAAAGGCGGTGCCTCTCTTTATAGCCATTGTGCATTTACGTAGTCTTGCCATCTGTGATCTTGTTGTGGTGTAGTAGGCACAATATGCCAAACTAAAATACCCTCTTGCTTCCCTCCTTTACACCCACTTTACACAACTTTCCATTTCTTCGGTCTCTTTGAAGCCTGTCCCTCCGTCTGTCCCTCCGTCTGTTTTGACTGTTGACTTTTAGGACGTGGTGGTTGTCCTGAACATGCAGCACATGCGCGCACTTACAATAACACTCTCACTCTTAACTTGCTGACTCTCATTTCAAGAGTCTGAGTGGGCCATTATGAAAGGCTCCTCAGCTGGTTTCACAGTCTCTTCAGAGCTGGAGTGTGTGTTCACGAGTCTATCGAGAAGAGGCAGGTGGAGCTTCCCACCCGACATGCATGCGCAGACAAGCACACCCACAGACACACACTCAGTTTAAACCAGATGAGTGTAATTCATCTGTACCCCCGGAGAGCTGCCAGGGCTGACAGGGATATTTGCATCCCTAATTCCCCCCCAGCACCACCGCTACACCCCCTCCCCGTGCCAGCTGGGACAGCTAGGGCCAGGGCAGAGGCGGGACAGGAAGTCTTTTACGGATGTGTACTCACACACACACACACACACACACACACACACACACACACACACACACATGCACGCAGGCACATGCACAATCATGCAGACCGTATCTAATCAATTTGACGCCAATGTTAAACAAAGCTCCCGTTTAGGGTAATTAAAATCGTCCAATTAAAGCCTGCATGTGTCTGAGTGTGTGTCAGACTTTGTCTGTGTTTTCATGTTGCATGGGTTCTTTGTTCCTGCTTTACCTTCGTACCAAAATTGAACATTTTAAAGTGTCTCTTTTCAGCTTGAATTTCCACACAGTGCACTAGTACCTTCCACATGAGCACCTTCTGCAGAGTAAAGCTCTATTTTTGTATATATATCTTTTGTTGCGAAACATTTGCAGCATGTGAATGTGTGCGTCTGTGCGTGTCAGTGTGAGCAGCAGAAGGTTGGATCATATAACCTGATCATCTCTCCGCTGAGCTCCATGTCCCCAGGGCTGCCTGATCAATTGTCTGTGTGGCCGTTGTCTTTTGGAGAAATCAATCGAGCTTTATAAACCCGGTCTGGTGTAAGCATTTTTTCGCTGTGTTTGTTGTGCATGTGAACAGACCCACCGTGCATATACATATGTGTGTGTATGTGAGAACAGTGTTTAGTCTGCAGCTGTTGTTGAGATTGACACCTCTGGCAGCTCACGGTTTGCCGTCCTCGCTCATTAGAATGGTCTCTCCCCCTTCACCTCCTCACTAGCCAGCTGGACTGATTCATAGGAGGGGTGGTTGTGAATGGGGTGGGTGTGTGTGAGTCGTCAGGGTCATATGCTCTTGTTTTTTGCAGGATACAGAATACATTGTTCTGAAGGCTCAGTATTTGTCGGTCAGTTTTTCGAAAGAGGAATTTATTTTGAATATTTAGCAAGAACAACAAATTTTGCAAGTATTTGGTCATTTAAAAAAAAAATCTAAACTTGATATAAACTTGAAAACGATGAATCTAAGATATAGTTTATTTGGTGGACAAGAATAACTGAAAGTACACTTGCTTCATTTATATTTTCGTCTTGCCCTGCCCCTCGCTTGTAGTAAATCTTTCACTGTGCTCATTTGGGAGTCAGCTGGCAGAGTTCTAATGGTCTATTGAACTGAACCCCAAGGGTGAATAGACTCTCCAACATCTTACCACCATAACTCTTTTATGGTCACACATAAATACACACCAGAGAGTAAGCGCGAGAGCAGGGGTCAAGGTCATGTGATGCAGTTTAGGTGTGCTGATTAGCACACTGTCTAAATGTGTTAGTTTATTTGTGCGCGGAGATGTTTCTTGGCTCTCAGTGTGATATCTGAGTCATAGCTCTAACCTCCTGCTGTGAATGATTTTACAGCCTAGAAAATTCTGTTAGTAGCAACAAAAGTGGGAGCAGTTTGACATATTTTGAACTTAAAACTGTAAATTGAAACCCAGTTTAATATTAGGACATTCCTGAGCATGGATACCGTATCTACGGTATATCACTTATTGGTTAAAATGTTTTTGGTGTTGTAGTAGCTCAAGTGTTCCAAACCGATTTAGAAAATCTCATTGTCTTTTATTGCATCCAGTCGTCCAATCCCCTGGGGGAGCAGTCTGAAGACACACACACACACACATGCACACACACACACAAACACACACACACACACACACACACACACACACAAATACACATGCGTATGAAACAGCAGTGTGGCTGGATGGCCCAGCATGGAACTACGTAGCCAAATCTGAGCAGATTATAGCATATTAGGAAGGGGTGAGACAAATGCCAGTGTGTCCCCCGATGGGTTTAAGTGACAAAGGTTTTAGCAGTGGAGGGGCACAGGGGCAGAGTGCAGCGAGCGGGCACCGGGACGTTGCGACCGAGGTCGGTTAGAAAGGAGGGAAAGAAGCATCCAGACAGACAGAGAAGTGATGTGACCTGTATGGTCTTAAAGGACTCCTCTGTTGCTTTGCCAGTCTGACTGCCATCATATTTAATTAATTTTGCTCCACTGCCATCTGGAAAAAACAACAGTGCTCACGCTGCCGCTGTTACTCTGTCGTGTCTTTTTCTCTGTGAGGTTCTCTAGTTTCACCATTTTGTTCGCCTGTCGTAGATTTATGTTTCTGGCTTTGTTTTGACAAATAGATATAATCCCGGATTTTGGCCACTGGCTGCAGGGACTGAACATTATATAATTGCCATAATATTATATGATTATCAGTCTGCATGGTCAGTTGAGCATTTAGGAAACACCCATGATCATCATTTATTAATTCATAATTTGTCATATTTAATTGTGTATTTATTGCTTATAACTCTCTGTATGTATGTATAGTATATGCATGTAAATACAGGAACAGGTAGGCAGTGTTTTTTGCTATCCTTTAATTATGTAACATGGCACTCTCTAAAAATATCCTGTGTGTGTGTGTGTGTGTGTGTGTGTGTGTGTCTGTGTGTGTCTGTGTGTGTTTACCCCCCTGCAGACCCAGAGTCCCAGAGGAAGAGAACCGTGCAAAATGTTCTGGACCTTCGACAGAACCTGGAGGAAACCATGACCAGCCTCAGAGGGGTGCAGATTAGCCACAGGTCAGCCACGCATACAACCATACACACACACACTCACACACACACACAGGACGGCATCAATAGATACAATAAGCCAAGAAAAGGCAAACAAAACAAATAAGCCAGGAATAGTTAGTGAACCCCCCCCCCCCCCCCCCCCCAAAAAAAAAAGAAAAAAGAAAAAAGAAAAAACCAACAGCAGTTGAGATGAGCAGATTCTTATTGACACTGTGTTAGGGTGTGGAGGTTAACTACCTGTTTGTCCGTCTCAGATCAATATCAGTATTCCTGATGATCCTGTTGGTCCGTCATTTTGTGCCTGCTCTACTCTCCCTCTGCGTTGGTTAATACGGAACTGAAGCAGGATTAGCTCAAAGCTGACTTCAAAGCCGACCCTGCCAATGCACACTCACGACTCACATTCATACACACAACAAGACATGCAATAATGCTCTGATGAATTGCATGTGAGCGTGCCTGCGTGCTCTCCCCTCTGCTTCCTGTCTGTCATTGACTGATTTTGGTTGTGTCCAGCACATCTTCAGGTTTTGTCCTTGAGAGCTTCCCCTCCGTCTGCCTGTTCGTGCGTCTCCTGCCATGTATCCTCTCTCCGTCCCTCAGTGGGAGCTCCCTACATGAAGAGCAAATCAGCAGATGGTTCCCTGCTGAAATCCATTTCCTTTGCCATTCATACTTTTATCGTACTGTAATAACCTTGAATCACTTCCCGCTGTCCCGGAGGACATATTCTGCTTTGAGGCTTACAGCCTGTCTGCGGAAGATCCTGTGTAAACAAGATGTCATATTTCCTGTGAAAAATGAGTGTTTAGAGTGGGAAATTTGCATGAATTAAACAAATGGACTGGTGAGCAGGCAAACTGTTTTGTCTACACATATTTTCCCTGATATACTGTGCATGTGTAACACGCAGAAACCCTGTGAAAAATCCGTTCTAACAAGATGGGTAGCATCCTCACTTTCATCCTCACTCCTCCTCCCTCCTGCCTGATTTATGTTTGCGGTTAAGCATTTCATATGAAAATGTCTCTATTGACAGTTTTTGTGAAGATGATTCTGTATCCTGAAGACAAGATTAATGTTAATGTAACAGGCATATGCACGTACTGTCACCCAGTTTGAGAGCCAGCAACTTTTAATATGCTAATTCTCCTCATTCTCAGCCGAGGCACTAAGCAGTGATGTGCTGTGCCGCTTTAGCACAGGGGATGCATGTGATTCTGTTGTTACTGAGTCACACGAAAGTGACGAGGCACAAAACATAATGGCGTGAAAATAAGAAGAATGAAAATCAATGAAAATAAACACATGCACACACACACACACATATACAGTCACCTAGATACCAACTAATCCCAGATCCTTCTTAAAATCAGTATAAAGCTTTTTCAGTGGGGCTCCTCTGAGAGAAGAGGATGCAGGATGGGGAGAGGAGGATAGATGATTGGATGGAAGAAGGAGATCCTAAGCTTTTCTGAGGAAAGACTGACCTTCTCTTCCTGCCTGTCAAAATTGTGCCCGTCATTTAAGGCTCTGTAGGGAAGCTCACTGCTGTGAATATATTTTAATCCTAAAACACGTCCTTTTTTTCTTTTTCATTCCATAGCTGTGTGGAGGGCACCGTGTGCTACGACAGCGATGAAGCTGCTGCCTTCTCCGTTTCCAGTCTTTCAAATCGCTCCTCTCCATTGTCGTGGCGCCAGGGTCAAGCCAGCCCCCGTCTACAGGCTGGCGACGCTCCTTCGACAGGTAACGCCCAGACAGACATTCCCCTGCGGATCAGCCACACCTCTCGCATCCACCTCATCGAAGCCCTGGAAGGCTCAGATCCGTCCTCGCTGAAGGTAGATTACCTCAGCGACAGCGACCTCGGCGGGAAGAGCCCGAACGAGGATGATGAAGATGATGATGATGATATTGACGATCTGGGGAATGGGTAAGTTATGTCGTTTTTTTTTTTGAAAATGATGAGTTCGCACCTTTGCTTCATTAACATGGGCAGCAATAAGAACATTTCCTGACGCTGTAGCCCTCATGCTTGTAAGGTGAATCCTGCCACCTGCCAACTGTTACAACACCACAGCTGCAGTCCAGCTTACAGTTGCTGATTTACCAGCACAACAAAAGCCTTGATCAGCCCCTCTGTAATGCATCACAAGCCCCCCTCGCACTGTCTGCTTTAACACTGGCAGCTGTAGCCCCCCTGATGCAGCTGGCTCTGCCATAGTCAGAAAACAGCCCTCTGGCAGAGTCCGGGAAT
The DNA here is from genome assembly GCF_002260705.1 of Seriola dumerili. Classification (NCBI taxonomy): domain Eukaryota; kingdom Metazoa; phylum Chordata; class Actinopteri; order Carangiformes; family Carangidae; genus Seriola; species Seriola dumerili. Next base: position 7,382,289 of record NW_019174311.1, on the reverse strand, counting down.
GATGTCACCATCATCAAGCCCCCTCGCAGAGATCATCCTGTCAGATTCAGCTGCGAACCCGCCGGCTTTGCCAGCGGGCCTCCATGTGGAGGACCCCTCGCAGCGTTGGCTCACCGGAGCCCCCTGGCAGAGCTAGAAGGCAGATGTCTTTGGAAAATGGGTAACTCATTTTGTCTAGCCAATATGGGATCAGTCAGAGCTGTCAAGGTCAGAAAGAGTTTTGTTTTAAAGTAGCCATGGTTTCCTTGGATCGAAAGTTTTAGCGTTGAGATCACATCAGAAAACAAAGTGAGAGCTGTTTCAGCTTCAGAAATGTTCATTGGCATGTTTGTTGTGTTGTGTAGTGGCTGTTACCCCGGTGGTGTATGTCTTTGAAACGGTTCTTCCTCCTCTGATTGGTACATCTGCTAATGTATCATCACACATACGCACCTTTCTGTTCAGTTCACTCATGACAGCTGTCTGACTCCAGCTGTCTGTGGCAGCAAAGACTGGGCAGTTTACGAGAAGTGTGTCACTGTCTGCAGCCTTCATTGCTTATCTGCTTTATAATGGGTTGCGATGGAAGAATCTCAAATTATTTTAATGTTAATGGGATTGTGTTTTGGTGTCTGTCTGGGTGTTATCGATGACAATAACACGATGACCCAAAAAGATTGTGTATTATGAGAGATCCTGCTGGTAGCTGTTGCTCGTGTTCAAATTGTTATTTATCTCCCTGAGTCTGCGTCACTCTGTCTCAGCATGGCAACACATTACCTTCTGACTACCTTCAGGAGGTATTACAAGTTTCTCATCAATACACAAATAGATTAAAGTAAGTTTAGAGGGTCTGTTGAGGAATGGGTTGAATCTGAGTTGTCTTTCCTGGACTTTCTTTGTTTGTTTTGGAAAACTTGCAGCTCTTGTCCCAATATGAGAAGGTATGACACAACAATTTTAACTCAGTTGCACACACAGCATCACGTTTCACTTACCAGCTCTAAGCACAGCGAAGAAAAACACATTATCTCATCGTAAAGTATGATTCTAGCTGTGTGTGTGTGTGTGT